>NW_026000164.1:13650822-13652433 GCF_001458135.2 Marmota marmota marmota | reverse complement strand
TTTTTTTTTTTTTTTTTTTTTTTTTTTTTTTTTGCTATCTAAGCTGTGGATTTGAACCACTGTCTCTCCTTCAAGAATTCCTCAATATATTTCCTTTGCCTTTTTGTACTTTTCAGCCCAATATGCACCTGATATTATCCATTTCATCCACTAGAGGAAATACCGTTTTATCTCCCCCAAACCTCACCTTAACTAGGCTGAATGGCAGCTACAAATGAAAAATTTGCCAGTTAAGAACGTATTCCTCTGAGTTTAACAGAACTGCAAATTGCTTCAACACCTTCAACCTCCTTAGAATCAGGGGGCCTAGACAGCACTATAAAGCACTTTGAAGCCATCATCTCAGACTAAAAAATAGGTCAACAATGGAAACAGTTGAGTACTACTTATCTATGATGCTTGGGACCAGAAGTGTTTCAGATTTCAGATTTTTTTTTTTCAAAATTTAGACTATTTGGATAACCATAATGAAAAATCTTGGGGAATGGGATTCAAGTCATACACCTTTCATAAAGTGTACTCCTTACAGTTGTAGCCTAAAGCTAATTTTAAATGTTATTGTTGGTGTGTCCACATTTTGATGTTGGGCATGTGAGATCAGATGTGAAATTTTCAGCTGTGGCACCCAGTGGATGCTCAAAAAGTTTTTAATTTCACAGCTGGTCCCATTTGGGATTTTCAGATTAGGATGTTCTACAAACAAGCAGAGTTCATTCGCTATCAGTGCCAGCTCTCTGGGCCCACCAGCATCTACCCAAGATCACTGCAGGCTCACAAGAGGAACCACCATCATCAGCTTGCAAAATATTTCTCCTATTGTAAAAGACACATGTTCAATTATTTTTGGAACAAATTTAGGGCATAAGTAATTTTAAAAACACTGAGTAGCAAAATTTATTTTTCATCTCTCAGAGTGGTCAAGACTTAACATCCTATATAGTTGCAGGTCCTGTTATAGTTTGGATATGAGATATTCCCCCAAAAGTTCACATGTGAGACAATGCAAGAAAATTCAGAGGAGAAATGACTGGCTTTTGAGGGTTTTAACCCAATCAGTGAATTATCCCCTTAGTGGGATTAATTGAGTGGTAACTAAAGGTGGGCACGGTGTAGCTGAAGGAGGTGGGTCATTGGAGTGTTCCTTTGGGGTTTATATTTTGTATCTGGCAAGCAAATTTTCTCTGTGCTTCCCAATCATCATGTGAGCTGCTTCCCTCCACCATACTCTTCTGCCATAATGTCCCGCCTCACCTTGAGCCCCAAGGAACAGAGCCTGCTATCTCTGGACTGAGACCACTAAAGCCCTGGGCTCTCAAACTTTTCCTCCCCTAAAATTGTACTGGTTGGGTCTTTTAGTCACAGCAGTGAAAAAGCTGACTAAAACAGCCACCAAGAGCCACACACACCTATGATTTCCTAGAATGAATTCTTTAGCAATAAGACGACACTGGTTTATTAAGAATGCAATTAACTATTGAACTTGGCATGTGCTACTCTTGTAACATTTCAAGTATTGCCTTTCTGGAGAGGAAGACTATGATAGTCCCTGAATAAGTGCATCTCTTGTCACTTAGTGCCCTACAGGACTTTTTTTTTTTTTTTTTTGCTGGG
>NW_026000164.1:13525816-13650798 GCF_001458135.2 Marmota marmota marmota | reverse complement strand
GATTTTGGGCAGAGAACGTGGATTTCCCCAGAACGTGATTGTAGACGGCTGGTGTGAGTTCGGGAATAAAGAGTTGCTGTTTGAATCTACAAGCTGTGTGGTGGCTCCTGATTGTGTGCCCAGCCAGACTGCGGCATTTGTGCCCAACCAGACTGCGGCATTTTTTTTGGTCCACAGCTATGACTTGAGATTCTGTCTCTCCTCTCTGTACTACTCTCTGTATTATTCTCTTCTCCTCTCAAGCCTTCTGATTTTTTACTCAAATCCTTACTCTACCTGCCAAGGGTAAGCCCTGTGTCATAAAGCAAGAGCAAGTCTTACCCCCCCATTCCTCATCCCTGCTGCCAGCCCTGCCCATCAATCAGCCTCATCCCGGATGAGGATGCTCAAGGCAGAAGTCAGCAGCTGGCAGAGTAGACAACAGAGACCATCAACAGCACTAGAAGCTGTTTGTCTTTTGAAGACCAAACCTGCAAACAAACCTCTTGCCAGACTAAACAAGGAAAATCACTAATTTGAATTACTTTTAGAAAGATGGAAGATAGCAAAGGATATAACAGAGAATTTTTGAAAATCACTAAGAATGTTATGAAGGCAATCAATTAGAAAACCCAGATAAGAAAATATCAGGAAAAACTGTAATTTGAAAACTTTTGCATAACAAATACAAAAATTGAACAGATTAGAACTATTTTAAAACTTGAAAGAGCAAATATTATTCCCCACTTCATATATCATCACAATAAGATTCCCTCAAAAGGTATTTCTGGTATTTAATTTGAATGACATTGAATTTTTCTATTAATTTGGGAAAATTAGGATCAGTAGTGTATTGAATTGTCCTATTGATGAATATGTCACAGCTTTCCACTTATTTTTCTCTTATATCCTTCAATAAAGTTCTAAAGTTTTCTATATAAAAGTTTCATGTATTTACTGATTTTGTTAATATCATAAATGACATATCTGTTGAGCTATGGCTAGATTGGTGGAAGACTATTGATTTCTTTTTAACAGAATAGGATATCAGCCATCTTTCTTATGACTTTTAATACTTTGTTGTGAATTTCCATGGAATTTATATGTATGGGATTATATCAGTGGAAATATTAGAAAGTTTGCAATTTTTTTCTTCTAATTTCATTTCTGTGACTTATTTTATTGGCCAAGCCTCCAATTTTATATTGAAAACTTTTTGAAGACAGACTGATCTTTTTAGAAGGAAGAAGAATTCTACCACCAGCAGACTTCTTCAGACTCAAGCTTCAACATCAAGTCTTCCCAGGTCTCTAGCCTGCCTGCCCAACTAATCTCTCCAATCTTTCTTTCTTTCTGTCTCAACACATATACACATACATGCACTTGTGCACACAAGTTATTAGTTATTTCTCTGGACAACCATAACTAATACACTTGTTAATGTATTCTATTATTAAATTTGAAGAACAAAAGTCCACAAGTAACAGAATAATTTGAAAGAAGAAAGAGCAATAGATAGTAAACTTCCCCTATTAGATACTGAGATATGCAATTTTTTAAGATACACTAATTAAAATAATGGAAATGAATAGAAAGAACACAATAGACTCATATGGGTAAGAATATGGAATTTGTTGATGTGGCATTACAGATTATTGAAGAAATGATGGCTAATTTAGCCAATGGTACTGGGAATATTTCATGCTACATAGAGAAAAATAAAATCAGTACTTTACATCATATACAAAGGAAGAATAAATAAAAATAAAAATATAAAAAGTAGCAAGCTGAAAGAAAGAAGAAAGCAAGTGTTTCTTTCCACCTGAAATAGTTTGGAATTCAAAAGTACTCCAAAAGCCTATGTTACAGACTTAGTCCATAGGCCATGACACTACTGGGAAGTTGTGGAACCTTTAAAAGGTAGAGGTTACCTGGAGAAAGCTAGATCATTAAATACATGCCCTTGAAAGAAATATTGGGACCCCACCTGCTGTTCTTCTTCTCTTTTCCATTTATAGCCATAATGTGAGGATTTTCTCCATGATGTGCTGCTTACCACAGGATCAAATGCAATGGTGCAAGTGACCATGGACTGACATTTCCAAGACTATAAACCAAAATAAACTCTCTCTCTTTAAAGTTGATTATCTGAGGTATTTTGTCACAGTAGAGAAAAGCTAACAACACCACCATTCTTTTTTTCAAGCAATGTCTCTAGCAGTGGCAGATTCTCCTTTGTGCTTTCATTTCCTGTGGGAAGTGCCCGGTGAGCTACTCGAGGGGTCTTTACTCAGTGGAGTAAAGAATGGAGACAGATTGTAGAAACTAACTACATAAGTTCATGACAGACCAAACAGAAAAAAAAAGGAAACATTCAGTTTTATACCCATTAGTAAATTATACAATAATTCCTCCAAAACCTGTAATATCCTGAAATACTTAGAATAGTGATAGTATAAACAATATATCCAGGAACAATGGGATAAAATACATACATACAAATCTGGGAAGAAACATATCTTATTAATTTTTTAATACAAGACTAGTGGTATTTGCCTCTTATACTAAACTTACTCTTTTATATTTTGTAAAGCAAGAAGTGGAAAACTAAATGAAACATATTCTTAAAGCACTACATACAAGATAGCAATGAAACATAATTTAGACTGCATTCAATGAATCATCTGCTTGGCATATATAATCAATCGAACTAGACATGAAAAAAAAAGAAAATGTGATCCATAATGAAGAAGAAAAATGAAATTATCACAGGGTGGACTTCAGAGCAAATTGAACACTGAAGTAAAGAGGGCTGCTGCAGATGGAAACACGTCAATAGAAACTACTGATCTCAAAAGCAGACACAGAAATATTTTATTTCATGAGCTGTGAGACAAAAATAAGCAAACTATAATACAGGCATTTGAATACCATAAGGAAAGGGAAAGGAAAACAGAGCAGAATGTACATGGAAAAAAATTCCAAATGTGTTGGGGGAAAAAAATCAGTCTTCAAATCCAAGGAGATTAACCAATCTAAAATAGAGTAAATACAAAGAAAACCACTGTGATAGGCAGAATAATTCCCAATATAACAATAACAAAGATGCTTACATTCTAATTCCCAGAAATTATGAAAACCTTACACAAAAATGAGCCTTTTCTGAATACACTGAAGATGTGGAGATAGGAGATCATCCTGGATGAACTTAGTGGGCCTAGTAATATCTTAGAGGTCCTGATAGGGGATAGATGGGAAAAGAGAGTCAGTCAGAGAAGATGTGAGAATAAAATACAGAACCACAGGCCAGAGAATGAAGATGACTTCTAGAGGCTGCAGGAGACCAGGACATGGATTCACCCACAGGTCTCCAGAAGATACAGCTCTACCAACAACCTGTTTTACACTTATGAACTCCATAATTGAAAAATAGATTTATGCTGTCTAAAGCCACTGTTTGTGGTAATTTGTTTACAGAGATAATAGGAAAGTGATACAACCACAAAGAAGCTTCATAAAATCAAAAATAAAAAGACAATCTCAAAAATACAGGAAACGGACTGGGGCTGTGGCTCAGGGGTAGAGCGTTTGCCTGGCACATGTGAGGCACTGGGTTCCATCCTCAGTACCACATAAAAATAAATAAACAAAATAAAGGTATTGTGTCCATCTACAACTAAAAATATTTTTTAAAAATAGGGGAAAAAAGACATTATCATCAGGGGAATAAAGGTACAAATGATAGTTGACATTTTTTTCAAAAAAATACAAAGGAATGAAGAAAATGAAATAACATAATTAAAGTGCTAAAACAAGCAAATTAGCAAACAAACCTGTCAATTCAGAATTTTATCTCCATAAAATTAAAATTTTAAAACTGAGTGTCAAATAAGAGTATTTTCAAAAAGTAAAATTTGTAATTATTTGTTGCCTTCATTTGAGAAATGCTGGGGGAGCTCTTTCAAACAATAACAAAATGATGCTACATGAAAACTTGGATTGACAGGAAGGAATGAAGAATTCTGGAAGTGGTAAATATATAGGTAACAAAGGGTTATCAATTTTCTTTTATCTCAAGTTCTTTAAAAGACAATCCACTGCTGAAAGCAAAAATATTAAATTGTGGGGTTTACTTATGGCATATAAAAGGAAAGTATATGAAAATAAGAGAGCAAGGTAAGTGGGAAAAGTAAAATTATGAGAAAAAGATGGATAACAAATTACTTGTATTAGGAATAGAGGAGAGGATCCAATAGTCATTAAAAGAATAATAACAGAACATTATAAATAACTTTATGTCCATGGACTCAACAAGCAGGTGAAATGAAAAATTCCCTAAATAATTTAACTGAATAAAATTGATTCTAGAAGAAATAGAGCTGGGCATGGTGTCTACAGTCCCAGCTTCTTGGAAGGCTGGCTCAGGAGAATCACAAGTTTGAAGCCAGTCTGAGCAACGGAGTGAGGCTCTTTTCTTTAAAAAGAGTGGTAGATGCAATAGAATAGAAATTTGAACAATTCTGTACCTATCCTTTTCTCAAATGAATTTTAGAGCCAAATGGTTCATTGGGAAATTCTATAAAAATATAAGAAAAAATAAATAAAATAAGTTTCCATAAGTTCTTTTAGACAAATAAAGAATATCATTTCTTATTTCAATTCATGGAGCAAACAAAACTTGATATCAAAATTGAACAAAGAAAATAAATTAATCAACCAATATATTTCATAAACATAGTCACAAAAATGCCTAATAAAATATTAGCAAATTTTATCTAGCAAGATAAAAACTAATAATACATCAAGACTAATACGAGTGGTTTAGCCTAGAAATGCATGATTGATATAAGCCTTTTTAAAAATAAGAGGAATTTTTGATTTAAACAACAGAAAGGAGAAAATTATATGTCGTTTTTGCAAGATGCAGAAAAGCATTTAATCAAATACACTAGACATTTGTGACAAAAAACTCTGAGGGAACTAGGAATATAATAGGAATATTTAAGGGAATAAAGAATGTTTACTTTAAAAATAAGCCTATTAAATAACATATTTTATGAGGGAATATAGATGTTTCTCCCTATAATCAAGAATAAGACAAATATGTTAATTCTTACCAAGTTTATTCACATTTTACTGAACATACTGGCCAACTCAAAAAGGCAAGAAAAAAAAATAAAAGGTATGTAAGAAAACAGTAAGACTGTCCTGACCCACAAACAACATGATTGTATGTATAGAAAAACCTAAGGAGTCTGCAAAAACTACCAGAACTAAAAAGGATTTAGAAAAGCTATAAGATAAGGTAAGTAAGTAAGTAAATAAATAAATAAATGCACATACATCAGTTTTCTACTTACCAGCAATAATAATTGTAAAACTTAAAATATCATTTAAAATTGCCTCAAAAAGCATAAAATATTTAGAAATTAACAGCTGTGCCGGAAACTGAAAACTACCCTGAAGTTAAAAAAAAAAAAGCATTACTGAGAGAAGATAAAAACATCTAAATAAATAAATAAATATATGTGTTCATAGAATGGAACAATCAACATTGCTAATATCCTAATTTTAAAAGTTTAGTGCAACCCCAATTCAAAATCCAAGAGATTTCCAGTAGATATTGACAAATTATAAAGTTTATATGCAGATGCAGAGGAGCTAGAATAACCAAAATTCTCTTATAAGAACAAAGTGAAATGAATCATATTACCGGACTGAAGACTAACTATAAAGCTAGAGTAATCAGGACAGAGTGGTGTGGGCATACACAAGCTAGAAGGATACAGATTTCAGAAAAAGGTTCACACACAAAGGGCAAAGGCACCAAGTCAATTCTATAGAAAAGGAAAGTTCATTCAACAAATAGTGCAGAAAAATACTAGATAAACATTTTTAAATGCATAAATAGCATTTAAAAATTAAAAATTTTAAAAAATGATACATAAAAATTAATTTTAGGGCTGGAGTTATAGCTCAGGGGTAAAGCACTTGCCTAGCACATGTGAGGCATGGGTCTAATCCTCAGCACCACATAAAAATAAATAAAATAAAGGTATTGTGTCTTTGTACAACTAAAAAAATTTTTTAATTAATTTAAATGGAACCCTTATAATAAAAGCTAAAACAATAAATCTTCAGGAAGAAAATATAGAATGCCTTCCTGATCTTTCTTGGAATAATCAAATTTAAGATGCATATTAGGGCTAGGGCTGGGGCTCAGGACAAAGCACTTGCCTAGCATGTGTGAGGCATTGGGTTCAATCCTCAGCACCACATAAAAATAAACAAATAAAATAAAGGCATTCTGTCCATCTGCAACCATAAAAATTTTTTTAAAAGATGCATGTAAGAATCTTTAAATTAAGCCTACTTCATAAAACTGGAATTCATAAAAAATGTTTTAAATGTGTGCTCATCAAAAGAAACAATAAAAATACAAAAAGAAAAGTAGAAACTGAGAATACATTTGCAATAAATAAGTCT
This sequence comes from Marmota marmota marmota, assembly GCF_001458135.2. NCBI lineage: Eukaryota > Metazoa > Chordata > Mammalia > Rodentia > Sciuridae > Marmota > Marmota marmota. Next base: position 13,644,333 of record NW_026000164.1, on the reverse strand, counting down.
GTCAAAAGACCTGTGTCCACAATATGTCTCTGGCAACTGAAAGATAAACAGCCCATTAACATATACAAAGACACAAAGATTGTTATTTTTAAAAAAGACATAAGAGGTAACAATAAAGATAGATTTGTTCTTACTCTTATTTTTTAAATTTAGAACATAACTATTTTCTCCCAAGTTTTATTAACTTTATAAAACACAATTTTTTGGGGGGGATGGAATCTTACTTTCTCCCCTCATTCTGTTTTGTCAAGTGCTCTCTCATGACAGCATTTGTATCTCTTCTAGTAACACTTTTTCAGCACCTAGAGGACATTTCATTTAAGTCACTTCTCATCCAAGTACATTGCTATTGTACTCTGTACACTGTGAACAATATATAAATTCTAAAAAGAAGTTTTAAAATTCTTATTAATAGGATTTTTAAATGTTTAAGTCATCGAATCAGTAATCTCATTCCTGGAGATTTATCATAAGAAAATAATCTGAAATGTGTACAGATTTTTACAAACCAAATAATTATGTTAATTACAGGATTATTTATGACAACAAACATTCAGACCCTAAAAGTTTCATAAAATAATTTTTCATAAAGGAACAATTATTATGTGTAGTGGTATACATTTATACAACGAACTGGTGGGTATGTGACTATTTCTAGTTATCAGTTTTACTTATGATAATATAATTTCATGTATATTTTAAGACATAAAAATAAAGACATTGGAAGAAAATACATCAAAATACAGTCACTTATGAATCATATGATTGTGACTGATATTTTTACTTCAATCCAAACACTAATGTGATTATCAAAATCAGCAAATATTTAATGTTACATTTTCTTTTCTAAAAAATATAAAATATTATATTACATGGTAAATATAAAACTTCAACCCTGGGAATTTCCCCATGTAATTTTTTTCTCACTGAAGAACTTTTTCCTTTCCTAATTCATAAATATAAAAGAACTTATACATTTTAATTTCAATTAACAAAAAGATCAATGTGCTTTCTTTAAAGTTTATAAGACAGAAATCTTGGATTTCATACTGAATAGCAAATTAGGCTCCCACTTCCTCAATCTGAATAATGCTTTGAACTGTCTTGAACAGTTTTAAATTACTTAGAAACAGACTTAACATGAAAGGACCTTCACAACTATAATGGCAGAAAATTGTGGCAGAAATAAATACAAATTACAATGCCTGATTATGGCCTGTGTAAAATCCATAAAGGAAATCAGGAGACCCAGTACACAGTGAAGAATCATTTTAATTAGTAGGAATGCATTTCAACCAATATAGTGAATTGAAGACTTCTGCTTTGAAGTTTGTAATTACAAGATAAAGAGTCTAAAAGAAATAGTCTTTTTTAAAAAATTATATTCCAGTAACTCTATTTTAAATCTGTCTCCAAGAGCCACTCTGAATTTTCTGTTCTTTGGAATTTACTTAAGTTATAAGCAATCTACAAAAATATTAATTGTTTATTCCATTAGCTTGAAAGTACATAGTCTCTAATGACTTCAGACATGTCGATTTCTAAGAAAAATAATTTGCTTCTAAAAGCGTTGACCTACTAGTTATGTTTTTAAATTATATGGCAACTATTTTAAATACACAAAAATATGCACACACAACTCAAATAACTTCATTCTTCTGTTTATATAATCATCTTAAACAGATGCTTGAGTTTTCACATAATTTTCCTTCTTTGAAATATAATCAATATGATAGTTTTAAGAAATGCAGAATTGAATGACTAAAAATAAGCCCTTTCCATCCTGAATGAAAGCAATGATGGACATGGGTGTGAAAATAGAGAAGTGGGTTCCAACAGAGAGTACTGGGTGCTAAAGACCAGACGTCTTAACCTACATCTCACTCCATTATTCTGCAGTAGGATTTCCTATTTTGGAAGCGATTAGGAATCACTAGAACGGACGATTTTATCACACATTGATGATAGCTGGCATGCATGCATTTCATTATTCATATTGCACAAGGAGAATTTAATTGGCATGATTTTGGTATTCCATTTCCTGTTTAAGAACTCCCATCTACTATTATTTTTCTCTTTTACCTACAAATGATAGGATGGAATAAAGTAGGATGTGACAGGCCCCTAAACCATCTCTGCAACCTAGAGAGGTCTCCTGAGCTCTAAATATATACTTCCCATTGCCTGTTTTTACATTCCCTTAGATATCTTCCAGGAATTACAAATTCAAAATATGTAAAACCGAGTCCATTGCTTTAGTAATATTCTCTTTTCTATTTTCTACGTCATTTAAGGTAGTCATTCTTCACCTGGTTGCCTAAGGTCCCAGAGTTCATTTACACCTCTCCTCCTTTACCCTTCACAATGAGTAACTATGTCCAAGTGACGGAAACTCACCGCTCCGTCTTCCTTGCCACTTTCTTGCTTCTGGCTTCCAGGTCTCCTTGCTTCTTCACCTGGACAGGGCACCAATGTGTTGATTTGTCCAGCAGCCTCTAGTGGTAGAGTCTGGTCGCCTCCCCACCAACACCTAGGCAATCTTTCTAAAGCACAGTCTGCTCCTCTCACCCCACTCCCTCGGCCTGTCCATCAACAGCTCAGCGGGCTGTTTCTACCCTTTATCCATATGTCTGTCTTTACTCACTATATGTATAGGGTTGCTCAAAGGTGCCACCATTGGCTCTCTAGGATATGTGTCCTCAGGCTAGTTCCTCTGATGGGAACACCATGGGGCCACATCACATCCCAATTCCTTCCTCCTCTGTGAAGCCATTACTGATCACCCCATCTCTCTTTCCTATTATTACTTATGCTTTACTTCCAGGATTTATTATATCGGACTGTGATAACATTTTTACTTCTTGGGTCTCCCTCTATAACAGTAAGCTGTGAGCACCCCAAGGACAGTGCCTTTCCTAAGCCCATTTCTCAACCATTTTACCTAACAGCATGTCACCCATGGATTTAGTATCTGTGGATTCCACAAATACTTATAAATGACACTGAGTGAATAAAAGCAGAGATATTTAAGTTGAATTTTTACAATTCCTATTAATTGGAGACCATCAGTGTTGCCCAGATTTCCCACACATTGCATGTCCTTTTTATGACCCAGCCTCAAAAATTACATAGCACAGCTTCCACTGTATTTGACCCCTCGAGGCACTCACAAGCCCAACCAGACTCATGGGGAGGGCACATGGAGCCTAATTCTTGATGGATGTGTCCGAACATTCAATGCTGTTTTAAATCCAATCACCATCAGAGGATGCTACAGAACCAACTCATTATTTTGAAAATATAGAAAGAAAAAAAAACATCTCTTATCCTGCCTTTCCTATGTAAGCATATATCTAAGTGATCAAATAGCAGGTGAAGAGAGACCTCTCTTTAAAGAAACATTCCAATTAATAAATGAATTAGAATATCACTCTTTTAAAATCCCTAATGATTGTTGTATCCAGACAATGACTATCAATATCTGCTAACATTAAAAAAGAGAGGAAAGACACAACTACTTATTATACATCCCCTTTGGAAGAAGAAAACACTCCCACAAAGAGATTTGCTGGAAAATATCAATAATGTCCCTAGAACTTCCTACAGGCCAAGCACCCATTATCCAAAATGCTTGGGACCTGACATGTTTCAGATTTCATATGTTTTTGGATTGGGGAATATTTGCATAGTCTTTACCAGTGGAGCATCTTTAATCTGAAAATCCAAAGTGCTCTGAAATCTAAAAGCATTCAGTAAGTTTCAGATTTTGAATTTTTGGATTAGGAAAGCTTAACATATACCAGTTTACAGGAAAATGTACCCAGAGCCAACTATCAATTTACTGAAACTGGAGAAGAAAGAACAGCATGTTAACTGAGACTTCAGGGATGATATTAATGAAATTCAGACTTGGAAATTTTACCAAACAAAATGACCAGGTTTTACCAAACAAATGACAAATTTTTACAAATTTTACCAAACAAATGACCAGGTTTTGTCAACCAACAAAAAAGGGAAAAGATAAGAGTTGGAAAATAATCTATACAGGTTTGAAAATCTTATCAAACAGAATGTGTAAACTATTTTTGGATCCTGATTTAGAGAGATAGAGTGTAAGAAAACAAATGGCATTTCAGAGACAACTAGAAATTTGAGCACTAAGTAGATATACAGTGATATTCAACAATTTATTTTAGATAAAATAACATTATTGAGGGCTTTTTTAAATAAAGGAAATTCTTTCTGGTAAAATAACATACATCTGGAATTGGTTTCAAAATAGAATAAGGGTAAACAGTCAGAGATAGGGCCAAGTATCATTGTCTATGAGTTGATTAGTATAAAAGCCAAGTAGTGGTACTTGGGGGTCCTTTAAATAACTTTTTCTATTTTTATATTAAAATCTTCCCATTAAAAAATATATTTTAAAAAAGTTTATTAACTCCCAGTTACACTTAATAAAGTAAAAACTCCTTGGTAAATTCTTTATGCACCCTAGGATCTGGCCCTTGTACTTCTCCAGCACCATCTGACCCACTCTCACTTTCTCCCTACCTTTATACTACATAAAGCTACTTACTTCTAGTTCCCACACAGGATATAATTTCTTATACTTGCAAGTGTTTGTAAATTTCCCTTTTTCCAGAATGCCAAGTTCCATTCTCCTCCTGGTAAAATTCATTCCACTGATCACATTTCCACATTGCCAGCTACAGGTATCTGGCTCTCTGCTGAGTCCCCGCAAAGCAGAACTGCAGTGATGGATGCCCATCATTGGCTTCTCCCAGCCGCCTCTGCAGCCCTCCCTACCCTTCTTTCTGTCTTATGAAGCCGATCTGTTTGGACTGTATTGGTGGCCTCTGTATCCTCTGGCTCCCGGTCAGGCTTCTCCAGAGGAAGCCACCTGCAGAAGGTCCAAAGGACAAGGAAACCATATGTGTGCTCTCCTCTGCCTGGAAGGCACAAGTTGGCAGCTTCCTCTGCCAATATCACATCTATCAAGGGGCCCCTTCCAAGTACTTCTCTTTCTATTATGGGTGACCATTTCTTTGTCCCTCGTCCTTCTGCTGAGGAATTGTCGCTTCCTATAAACTTAGTGCACTATGAATAAAGAGTCCCTCTGTTCAACTCTCCTCTAATAACTCAGTTTCTATCTGCCCATCTCCCCTGCTCAGACACTCATTATACATTTGTAAACAAACAACCCCCAAACAGACCACATGAAGAAATACAGATATAGACTGAGAAGCCGTAGAAGGTGAAGAGTCAAAAAACACTTTAAAGGGAGAGGAAGAACAAGGGGATGTTGGAACCTCTGCTTGACTGGTAAGCTACTTGGGCTAGAAAGCAAAGATGGACGTGGGGAAAGCTGGAGAATCAGAGAAAGCTTGCCGTCAAAGGCCAAGAAAGGATTTAAATTTTGACCCTAAGGGCAAAAGGAAAGTATTTGGTAGTCCTTATGCTCTCCTAGGGTTACACAAGGGACATCATCCCTCAGACAATTCTTGACAGCCTTCTACCTCACGGCCAGGACCAGGAAGCTCTGGCACATGGTAACCATTCAATAAATGTCCACTGGATCAGTGAATGAATGAATAAGTGAACACATATGGACAGTTTGGGTATTTTTCTCCCTATATACCAGCATAGTTTGGTCACCTCCAATAATACTTCCTTGCATATCTCCTGTCTGAACTTAATCCAGTTTTTTCTTTGATGTATCTTCCTTGTAATTACCATGCAAAGCACTGGTGAGAAACAGCAGCATATGAGCTATAACCCTAAAAAGTAGGTCCATCTCACTCTGTCATACCATAACAACCTATTTCATTCTAGAGATGGCAAGTTGAACAAGGAACATAACTCAAGTGATGGAGATTCTTGCCATGACCATTGTAGATTATTCTGTTAGGAAGTCATTTGAAATTCACAAGAGGATTGAAAAGAGATCCATTTGCTTGATTTTGAATGAGAAGTACAACCTCCTTGCTCTTGTGCACAAGGTTTAATTAACCAAGTACTAACCAAAGATTTCAAGTAGAGGCTTTAATCTTGATTTGTTTTTTTCTAACTGATAACACAGATTGATTTACACAAGATAAAATAATTGTATAATTTTAATTGGTTCCCTCATTTAAGAACAAACAGGAATGCATAGATAAAACCTATTTGAAAACATACTTTTATTACAAATTTACCATTTAATACAAGCAAACAGTATTGAAAAAATCAAGTGATCTCAATATTGTAGCAAGTGAATATTTACTAAAGTCACGATAATGATGTCTTTCTATATGTAAATATTTTGAGATAATGGATATGCCCATCTCATGCATAAGTAAGTAAGCAAGATGAAGTTGAACACAAATAACCAATTGAATTTTTGCCTAAATATTCTAGTACTCAGTTATCCAAAAAGTACTAAATGCTATGGTTTTTACATCAGTGCTGGGATATTTCTGTGGGATATTGCTTTTTAATTAGCATGAAAATTTTTTATTCTGGTAGAAAATTAAGAAAAGTATGAAATGATACTAATTTAATTTTTTTTTTGAAATTCAATCACATGTTCATGAGTTTTCACTTTTTTCATGTTTTTCCTAAGCAACTTTATACTGGATAAGGACTGTAAATTGATAAACTCTATGATTTAAATGCATTTTGTTTCAACAAAATAGTTGTACTGCTCACCAAAGAGGCCATGGTGAATCCAATGACTTCAATATAGCCATCATCATGACGCTGAGGCTCAAAGTCATGGTGGTCTCCCGGGTTTCCCCAGGGCATTGTGCCAGCACAATATCTGCAGGATAAGGGGAAAAATAGAAATAAATAGACTCTATTCTGCTCATGATTCTGTCATTTGAGATCAACTGGCAGTTAAAGTAATGAATACATATATCAAGACCTCACATAAACTCCATAAATATGTGCAATTGTACTTATGCATCATTTTAACTCAAATCTAAGTTACTTATTTACAGTTAGAACCAATGCTCATTAAGTATAAGAACAGTTTTCTGCTCTTGGTATACACCTTTCAAATGAAAAGAAAATGAATTTATCATCTCCAAGGTACGATCCTGCGAAAATGGCCATAATTTTGCAACAAAAGCATCCTGTGGTATCCAAATTTCCCCTAACTCATTATTTATCAACATTTCTCACTTTAGGATTATGTCTGTTTCTATGTTCTCCTATGAATTCTCTTTAGGTGGTTTCAGAATTGGTGTTAAGGGAAGACACACACATACTAGTTTGAGAGACAGGGAATGGAGATGGGTAGCATTCACCACAATATGCGTGATTTTAAGATAAGAAAGGCCTATGAGAGAAGAAAAGACAACTGAAGAAAGTAGAGGAAAGGGAATGGGGAAAGACAAAATCAGAATGGAAGGGGGAAATGAAAACAATTAGAAAAGTAAAGGAAAGAGAATATAAAAGGTCCAAGAAAGAAGAGCATAGGGATGAAAAAGGAGAAGAGAAGAAGAAAAAATACAGAATGCTACTACCCAATGTTTCCTGAGAATCTAGGCCATCTACAGAACTAAGCTAAAGATATCTCTGGAATGAGACTGCAACTGACTATACAGAGCACTGCCAAGAAGAATCAGGAGACTACGATGTGTTTTCACAGACATAAATTTACATAGAACTCTCATTTTAATTAAATTCAGTCTCAGTAAACTTTATCTGCAGATTTTGTGTCTGAGTTGGTTAGTGGGTGGGTAACAAAGGGTTAGAGATCCATGCCTTCCAAAATCTTGGCTTGGAAGCCAAGAATCATATTTGATGTTGCTGAGGTAATGTGCTTATTTTGAGACTAGTTACTCTTAAATATTCCTTTCTTCTGAGGTATATAATAGTACCAAAGATAATTGACATCCTGGCTAGAAAATGCTTCTCTAATTGATTCTATTTTTTCAAAGCAATCGCCTGGCAATGAAATCCACACATGAATCAGGCTGGATGGTTTCCTAATAGCTTTTGGGAAACTGAGAACAAAAATTTATTCACTTCTGTCACTCCTGGAGGAGGCAGAGTAGGGATAGGAGGGTAGTAATTGAGAACTAAGCAAAATGTTCCAATCAAAAGGGGTTTGGGGTCTGTTAGGGCTGGATGAGTCTATACTAAGAACGCCATGTGACACACAAAACCACCTACCACAGAGAACACTAGATAAACCAGGTAAGAGAATAAAATTATCATCTGAAAACCTTTCATGAGCCATTAAGATAACCGATTTTCTTCTACAAATGGCTATCCAGTTTTCCCAGCATCACTCATTTAAAAATCTATCTTTTCTTCACCTTATGCTTTTGGCACTTTTCTCAAAGATGAGATAACTCTTGTCAAATGTAGGTTTGTCTCTGTGTCTTCTCAACTATCTATTCCCTGGGTCTCATGCCTGTTTTTGGCCAGTACCATTCTGGTTTTGTTACTATAGCTTTGTAGTATAATCTGAGTTTGGGTACTATGATCCTTTAGCCTTGTTATTATTGCTCAGGATTGCTTTGTCTATTCTGGGCCTTTTATTCTTCCATATGAACCTTAGAACTATTTTTTTTTCCTAGTCTGTAAAGAATGTCATTGGAATTTTGATGCAGATTATACGGGTTACTTTTGGTAATATGGCCATTTTTGACAATATTAATTCTGCCTATCCAAGAACGTGGAAGGCCTTTTCATCTTCTAATGCCTTCTTCAACTTATTTCTTCAGTATTCTATAACTTTCATTGTTCAGATCTTTCACCTCCTTGGTTAGATTTATTCCTGGGTCTGTTTTTAGGCTATGGTGAATGGAATTGTTTTCTGATTCCTTTTCTTTGGGGTTAATTATTGGTACATAGAAAAGCCATGGAATTTGAATGCTACTCTTGTATCCTTCTATTTTACCAAATTTATCAGCCCTAGATGTTTTCCTGTGGAGTGTTGGAGTCTTCCAAGAAGGGAAATAGACCCCTATCTATCAACCTGAACAAAAAGACAACACAAAGTGAATGAAAAACTAAGGAATTAGACAGAAATTGTGCAGCTGATGGAAGAAAAGATAAGGTCAGCACACCAACATATAAGCACAGACACCAGCTCCCTTAATATGACTGCTGAAGCTGAAGAAATAAAACCAAGAATCAACAAGGGGAATGGCATTAAATTAAAAAGCTATGTATAGCAAAGGAAATAAGAGTGTGAAAAACACATATAGAATGGAAAGAAATCATTGCTAGTTGCTCTTTGGACAAAGGTTTAATATATAGAGTATATTAAAAAAATTTTAAAAACACCAAAAAAACAACAACAAATAACCCAATCAGTAAATAGGCAAATGCACTAAAGTAACATTTTTCAAAAGAAAAAATGCAAGTGGACAATAAATATTTTAAGAAAAAAACATGTTCAACATCATTAGCAATCAGAGAAATGCAAATCTAAACTACAATGAGATTTCATCACACTCCAGTTAGAATGTCAAGAATATTATTTATATTCTTGATGGATATTATTTATATATAAAGGGACACTTATATATTGTTGGTGGGATTGCAAAAACCACTATGGAAATCAGTATTGAAACTCCTCAAAAGACTAAGAATGGAACGACCATATGACCCGGTTATTCTGCTCCTCAGAATTCATCCAGAAGAACAAATTAGCACATTATAGTCATACATGCATTCCGATGTTTATAGCAGCAAAATTCACAATAGCCAAGTTCTGGAACTAGCCTAGGTGTCAGTCAATAGATGAATGAATAAAGAAAATTTGGTATATACACACACAATGGAGCCATAAAAAAGAATGAAATTATGTCGTTTACTAATAAATGAATGGAACTGAAGAACATCAGCTAAGTGAAATACGTCAGAGTCAGAAAGTGGAGAGTAAACTGTTTTCTCTCATATGCAGAAGCTAGAGAGAAAAAAGGAATAAATGAAAGCAAATCTCACAAAATAGAAGAAAGATCAGCAGAGTAGGGGATTGGGAGGGAAGGCGGACAGGAGGGAACAGGGAAGAACTAGAGAATAAAATCAACCAAATTATGCTATATACTTGTATGAATATACTACATGAATTCCATGTTTATGCATAATTATAATGTATATATATATATACATGTACATGTAAATAAACATGAGGAAGAGGAAAGGAAAGGAGACAGGGAGGGTGGGGGAAGGAAGGGAGAGAAAAGTGTCAGTATGAAGAATTAATTGAAACAAATTATGCTATGTATATATAGGAATAAGTCACAGTGAACCACACTGTTATGTATGATTGTAATACACTAATAAAAACATAAAAATAACTGATTTTTATTGGTAATACCTGAAATGTCTCTGTTATGAAAACAGGTATACATCAAGTCAAAGGATATAATATAAACAGAGCTTACCTGGGTATATTTAAAAATACTATACACTGGAACTTCAGTTCCTGAATCTTTGGGGTGAGATCTGTTCCATCACACTGCAACAATGAAAACAGAAAAAGCAAGGGTTTGAAGCAGTCACAAGTCTAAGAAAATTATCAATATAACTGGGTTGACAACAATAGGCACCATGATCTTATTCCCCTTGTCTCTAATTCTGGATGGCCAGTTACTATGATTGAAAATTTATGCTTTTTATTGCTTAACTAGACCCAGAGTTCAGAGCTGGGTTTCGTTTTGATTTAATATAAAACAAACCTGACATTTGACAAAAAAATAAACTGTGTCTTTTTTCACAATCACAGTAAATATCGTCCTTCTTAACCTTGGGTTATTTATTATTAGATACTTATATGCAGAGAATCAACAATGAAAGTCTTACCAGAATGAAAGGAATGAAGCTATAAATGAAGGCAGTAGCATTAACTACCACAACCATCTGATTCAAACAAGTTATTTGATTTCTTTGAGATAATTTTTATGTTTAAAATGTTAAATGTAACATTTTGAACACTTTTTAAAAGATATGCATATTCAAGTTTTTAAAAAGATATCTATTATAAGTTAGGATAAGCTCCAACAGGCCATCTGATCTTTGCCACAGGGAAGTCAGTATTTTGAATGAAATAATTAATAACTCTCATGAATGTGAAATGAGTATGGAAATACTAGACCAAGAAAACACAAAACAGTAACAAGTGATTACTTTTTTACAAATTTAATCTGTAACAGAAATGGACTGGACTTTTGAGAAGAAACTGCTTTTCTGTTGATTGACATGACTCTGGTCTCGAAGGCCCAGGCCAGCCTTGCTCAGTGCCTCTGTGTGCTTCCCTGATCTGTCAGTGCTTTCCCCAAAGAGGAACATCCTCTGACTAATCAAAGGAGACCCTTCCATTTGCCTTTCTCATTTCCCACTCGTGACAAAGATCAAAAGACAAAAACTCCAGTCAGGGCTATAGACCCCTCAGTGGTCAGAGTCACAATGTCTGCTTTTCTATTTGCTTTATTCATAGCTTCATCCCAGAATTTCCTCGCATTTTTCCTTTTGGGAAGAGGAGTAAAGCATTCCCAAAGTCCCTGATAATTTTTGAGGAGTTCTTTAGGCAAAGTTTTAAATGAAGTAGTAATGATTTTGATAACAGTCAAGGTTATTGTCTAAACACCCGGAACTTTTCCTGGCTGTTCTTATACAGCCTAATTTTCATGAGCATGCTCGAAAATGGCTTCCAAGAAAGCTTATAGACTTAAATAAATGAAATGTTTTCAAATGTAATTTAGATAGGAATCAAATTCTAGATGGTGATCAAAGGTGGTTTTAGAGAACTCTCAACTACTAAGCAAACATAAAGCCTCCCACTTTAAGGACTTGAAAAGAGTGTGTAGATGACTATACTAAAACACTGACTGCTCTCTGTGCCAAAGAGAAGGTGGTCTATGGTGTACAAATCTGATCATTCTAGCTCACCTTCCATCCTTTCCATCTCACGGTCAAAACATGCAGCAATATCACTGCAGAGGTATCCTATGTCAGACAACAGTGGTCAAATATGGTTTTTTTAAGAGACATATCTTATTATGCCTGTTTCACAGGCAGGAAAAGCAAGGTGTTTCAAAGGTTCAATGACATAATCAAAGTCATATACCTAGGAAAGGCAAACCTAAGACTGAATCCCAAATCCTTACACTTTGTTTCTAATATTTTTTTCCTCCTCCTAAAAGTACATAAGATTACAAAGCTATTCCACCTGGAATATTACATGTATTGGCTGATTCTACATTTTTCCTAGTGATTTGCTGCTATTTTGGCCTCTCTGCAAGCTCATTTTAATCCTTGCTACGTAGCTGCCCATGTATGAAGCAATCATTAAGAGGACTGCCAGAGAGAGAGAGAGAGAGAGAGAGAGAGAGAGAGAGAGAGAGAGAGAGACAGACTCTGGTGATTAGGAAAATATGCAGAGATTGGTTTCAGTCCTCTCTCCTGAGCAGTTTACTGACATTCAATGTGTCCACTGCCCAGCTATGATCGAAAATTTATGCCCAGCACTCACTAGCTCTCTTGGCAGGCACTGTCAATGTTCCTCTAAATGCAAAAAATACTGGAAGGGTAGTGATGGTCATTTTTGGCTGGATGGCAGGCAGAAGAAGAAATGGGCAGTTTGATATAATGCTGCTGGTACTTAACTTTATTAACCATAGTTTTATCAAAATAAAGATCTTCATAGTACAATGGACTTGTGTATTTCTTCCATCTAGTTTTAAGAAAGAAATATTTGAATTATCAAGATTCTCCATCACTGACAGACACTTCTCATATGAGAGCCAAAACACATGCAAGTGATGCCAAGGTTTGTTAATACCAGAGTGATGGGCTTAATTTCCCATTTAACTGATTTAGGAGATTCGTGTCTCATATGTGCTTTACTGATGATTACAGATTTTTATTTGTATCTTCTCATGCTCCGCTGTATTCCTCTATATCATTATTAGCTTAATATCATGTTTTTCTCTATTTTTATGCATATATTTTTTCCAGTTTCTCTGATCACATATTCTTCACCTATGCCATGATAAATCCAAGCCTTACTATGTCACTACACATCCTTCCCCATTTCTATATTTTTCTCCTTCTATCTTTTCTTCATTTATGTATGCAACTACACACAACAAAGATCCATCCAACCATTTACTTAACTTGGTTCCTATAAGAAACATTTTGTCTTTCTTAACTAATTTTAAGCTGTTTTAAAATGCAGCACCTAGAAAAAGGTAAATTTATCTCTCCTTTTCCTCCAAGTAGTAGATATCTTAAACCTGGGACAGAGAAAAAGAAATAAAATGAAAATTCCATTCAGCGGTGAGGAACCTGACCAGCCTAATGGGTAAGTTAGCACAAAATAACAAATTCAGGGAAGGCCCTGTTCTAAAATGGAGTCCTCTCAGACAGTCCTAGAATAAGGACATTTGTTTGGTGAGCTTTTGTTTACACTTCACGAGCCAGATAACATCATTTCTTTGATGAAGGTCTTCCTGATGCCATAATATTCAAGGTTACTTTTTTTCCCCTTGTGATACCACCATCTTGTACGTATATTGAATAACTTTATTACATTATGCTCCAGTGATTTGAGTGGCTTTCTCCATAACTGGACTGTGAATTTCTTCAGGAATGAAACCAGTTTTTATATTCATCTTCATTCCAGCAACTAAGCCAGTGCCCAAGACATGATAAGTATTCATAAATACTGCTTGAGTGAACCACACTAAGTGATCTCTAAATCACACATAGTCTAAGAGATTAATCCACACAGACACTGTAATTTAGGAGTTGTTTCTTGTGACATTCATATTCACAGGCAAAAAAAATGAACTGACATATTCAATACTTACAACAACTTTAACATGTTTGGATAGATCTCTAGAACTTCTCTGTAGGAAATCAGAAAAAGCTGCCTATACATCAGAAGGGGAAAAACAAAAAACTTAGTTACATGGTTTTTCCATATCCCACTTTCATATTATAGACAGTTCCCAATGATTCCAAATTATACAAAAATATATAACAAGTTCTCCTTTTGCTGAATCCACAGTAAAGCAGGAAAATGATTATCAAGTTGAAATATTTCTTTTTGTTTTTCAAACTATAATCTCTAGTAAAATTTAAGACTACAGAAAGAGGGTGAAAAACTGGATAATTCCAAGGGTCAGTGTGAAGATGACTTTGGCTGTCCTCCCTGACTGTCCTACTGGTCTGTTAGATGCTAAAATAATCTTTAGCATTGCCACTGAGAATGCCCTGCTTTACCTCTTTTATTTTGACTCCCTCTATGCAGTGGAATAAACTGTACTTTCTTAATTAATATTTTGGATGACTATTTCCCGAGGAGGAAAAGAAGGGTTTTCCTTTAATTTCGTATCTGCTTCCATGAAATTCTTCCCATGTTCTGTCAATTTGTCAGTTTCTTATCCAAACATCAATGTGTACATGTGAAAATGACATTCTAATCTAAGACTCTTTATACATTTTTCAGTCTGTCGATACAGTTTTCCAACTACCTGTCTGATTTCCCCACTCCTTACATTGGTTTTGATGTTTTCCATATGCCTCCCTGAATATCACCCTCTCTTATACAGCATGAAGCCTTGCATCTTTAAAATTCAGAGTTGATAAATATCAACTCCCTTTCTGATAACAAACTTAAAAAACACACCATTACTTTCATTCTTAAATGAAGACATTAAATAGTAATTATATAGAGAAAGATAATAATGTCTGAGATATGTTATAATTTTAATATAGTTAGTGTCATTGAATTAATATTAAATAATATATAATGATTATAAAATGAAATATGTACTTACCCCTGCATAAAACATTTTATTTCGAAAACGACTATTGAATTTCTCTGGATTTGCCTCTGTGAAAGAGGAGAGGTAGTTTTGTTATAGGCACCTCATTAGAGATTAGCAGTTTTACCCCCAGACCTACCTATAATCTATAAGGCCAAAAGATCCTTGAGCAGTTTTGGGTTTTTTTTGTTTGTTTGTTTGTTTTTGTTTTTTTAATTATCTTTCCCTAGGCTTCAGGGAAATACAGTGGCCCAGTGCTACAAAAGTTTAGCTCCAAACTGGCAACATCAGAGCAAACTGGCAGCTTGTTATAAATGCAAATCATTAGTTCCTACCTAAACCTACTAAATTAGAATGTCTGCATGCAGAGACTAGAAATGGTGGTGAGTCTCATGAATATTAAAGCTTGCGACACTCTGGACTCTTCCAAATAGCAGGTTGGCAGGAATTTGGGGCAGAGATGATAGGGAAAGATGATAGGAGGTAAAGAGGTGATTATTTTCATTGACTTCTACAGGACATCGCTTCCATAAACTATATACACAACTTCCAAATGTAATCAAATATGGAGAATTTAGATAAAAATTAATGGAGAGTTTGCTTTTATAAAATTTCTGCACTACCATCTGTTCTTGCTTGTCACAAGCCTTGGAAAATTATTTGTTTTGATGGAGAATACACACACACACACACACACACACACAGATGGTCTACTAAATGGACTTGGCTTATTACAGCAAAGGCCCTGACTAAAAATGATTTTAATTTGGATTTTGCCTCTGTATGCTATAAAGTTTGAAGACCCCAAAAGATGAAACAAAAATGTGTATCAGAATTTTCATGTGAATTCAAGGGATTATAAAATCCCCAAATTAACTATAATTTTCTCAAATGTTTTTCTCCAATAAAGTTTTAAGACATTCTAAAAGAAACTACTATCCACATTCGGCCTTCTACTATTTTATTCCAGACATCCATCATTTCCTTCTTAGTCTAGGTCTTTCTCCCAGTCATTTCTCGATAGGTAGCAGGATGACAAGCTGAAACTAACCGTGTTTGTGAATGCCAATCCCCAGCCATCACCCTGAAGAGTAACAGAGTTCACTCTCCAAGACCAAACAACATGCCCAGGACCTCAAGAAATAATCCTAGACAAATGATTCTTAGATTATTTTCATGATTATTGTATCATCATGGTAGCACATGACACGGAAAACAAGTTGAGAGTTACAAACTTTCATAGATTGGTCCTGGAGAGCTGTCTTCATTGATATACAGTTTCTGTATATCAAAGCTTTTCTATACTCTGTTCTAAGTTCTCTAACCCTAGAAACAAAATGAAATGAAGACTCATTTATACATTAAACAAAAAGAAGATGAAAATGGCATTAATTGATCTGCATCCTGATTTCCCATGCTTGGCCTGAGAATAAACCATTTTCACATTTTAGGTCTAGTGCAGGTAAATGTGGCTATTGAACAACATGTCATTTTTTATCTATTTTTGAATCAGATTTACCTGGGTACCATTTGCATGTACCTTTACATTAACAGTCTCGCTTTATGAAACCAGAGGTAAAATGAGAAACTTTTTACTGTGCAATTTATCATGAGTACATAGACCCTAATTAAAAAAGAAACAACAACAACAACTCAGGCCCAGCTATTAAGCAAGCTACAGGCAAGGGAAAACAGCAGCCACAATGCTGGCACAGAACTTTTTCAGGGCATTGATGCCCATAGCTATTAAGTGAATCATCTGTCAACTATTAACATTTATTCATTTTATAATTTATGGTTTGAAAATATTTATATTGCAATGAGGTTTTTCCAGAAGCTGAAAAACTGAAAAAAAATATTTCTTTTTAAAGAATAGTTTCTTTTTCCTCTCAAAAGACAGACTATTTCTATCTTTAAGATCTCCCAAAATGATTACAAAATTAAGAACTAAGTGGAGTTTTTGGTGATTTCATGCACACACTTGAGGAAAACAGTCACCTCAGATGTATTTAGTGAAGTCACTAAATAACATGAAATAAGAATTTAAAAATAGAAAAAAAAAAGAATTTAAAAATAGAGATCCATCAAGACACCTCACATTCAGAGAGGTGTTAGAGACATAAGGTAAACAGGTAGGAGATTTGCACTTATGCTTTGGGTGTGAGGTTAGAAAAGGTTCAAGGGAATCCTCTTAGTCCCAGGACAAGAAATTTGCATATTATGCTATGACACACACCCTGATGGCCTTGACAGCTGGATTCTTTTCCTATGTCCACATCTATGCTATTCCAAGAAAAAAAACAAACAGATTCACAAACAAGGGGCAGCTGGAGATGTTTTAGCTTAGACCTAGAGCTTGAACACTTCCAGTGGAAGCCAGGTCATAGGAAAGTCAGGAACAGCCTGCAGACAACAATATTCAGCAATTCCCCATTGGCTATTAAAAAGAGCTAGGATGGTTGATTGTCTGTGTGCATTCACAGGAGCTGGTATGCCTTCAGGGAGGACCAAGAGTGAGGACTCCAACTACATCAAGAAACAGAAGGAAGAATAAAGAATTGGGAAAGCGTCAGAGAGAAAGTGTAAGAGCTCCGGTCCTTCAGGAAGTTGTGTCTGCTAGTTGCTTTCAGATAAACATGAAAGGCCACCCTCAAGAAAGGCTAGCAATACTCAAAATATCCCAAGACTCCAACAGTGGGAGGATCCTTGATACACTGCTCCAATTCCTGGGTTGCCCATTCTCCTCATCTGCAAGAAGTGGTGTCAGACAGCGAGGCCCAAGCACTCACTGGATTCATCCAGATCTTCATTCTGTTCATAGTGTGACTGAACACCAATGGTAGCTTTATTAATTTTTTTTATCCCTGCCACAACAAATCACTATAAACTTGGCAACTTAAAACAACATCCATTAATTTCCTTAAGAGTTCTTCAGGTCAAACTTCTGGACTAGGCTCTCCTGGGTACTCTGTTCAGGGTCTCATAAGAC
Organism: Marmota marmota marmota; assembly: GCF_001458135.2. Classification (NCBI taxonomy): domain Eukaryota; kingdom Metazoa; phylum Chordata; class Mammalia; order Rodentia; family Sciuridae; genus Marmota; species Marmota marmota. Next base: position 13,626,567 of record NW_026000164.1, on the reverse strand, counting down.
CCAAATCAAGGTGTCATACTGGTGAACCCTTATTGAGGGCCATGGGAAAGATTCACTTCTAAGCTTATTCAGGTTGTTGGCAGAATCCATCTCCTTAGGGTTGCAGGACTGAAGTTCTCTCTCACTGCTGGATGGTGTCCAGGATTAATTCCCACTTCTAGAGGCTTCCTGAATTCCCTGGTTCCTGATCCCTTCCATCATCAAAGTCAGCAATGGAACATCAAGTCTTCACACTCTGAATCATTATGACTTCCCCACTTGCTCTCCTCTTCTGCTTTGAAGAGCTCATGTTTTTAGTTGTGTCCATGCAGATAATCTAGAATTCTCTTCCTACCTTAAAGTCACCTGATATATTAACTTGCATCACATCACAAAGTCCTTTTGCCATGTAAGGTAACACAGCTGACAGAGCCAGATGACAACTGGTTGTGGAAGCCAAAATGCTACAATCATTGTCCACTGTCTGCCACATAATCCACATCCCTCTCATATGAAAAATATATTCATTCCCTCCAAGATCTCTAAAGACCTCATCTCATTATAGCATCAACTCAAAATCCGAAAATCTCATCTAAATCTCATTAGCTCAAATTTCCCAAATCTTATTATCTAAATCATCTAAATGATTTAGCTCCAGATATAATCCATTTGTAATGATGATGGGGCTGTGAGTATAATCCATTCAATTGATTCAACGTATTAACAGCATGCTTATATCCAACACAATAGCATGACAGGAGCCATCAGAATGGGGATCCTAAAACTCTGCTTTTGTCTGTGATTGGCCTTGCAGATATAGCTTTCAGTTCCTTCCAAATATTTATTTCAGTCCAGTTATCACCCTCTAGGTCTTTGGAGGGCCTGACAAAAGCAGATTAGCTCAGTTTACAGAGTTTATTCGTTTACTCTTCATAAGCTTTTCTCCCCTTTCTCCTTTAATGGCCCTTGCAAATGAGGCCCATAGACTGTTCTATTTGAGCCAGTATGATGGCCTTCCTAATACCTGTGTCTTCAAGAAAAGAGGAAGTCCAAAATACATGAGTCACCTTGTTCCTGTAGTGCTTTCCTCTTACAAAGACATACGGTGACTGGTGTATAAATAGTCACATCGCAATTGCCTTCCACACATAGATCATTTCTAAATTCCTAGCCACCTTAAATATATAGACATTTTCAAAGATGATTACTGTTGCAACCTCTAAGGTTGCTTAGCTCACAGCACAATTTCCTATATACTTCTTTCCTCTGTGGAGCTTATAGACAATAGCCCCATCCCTTTGTCCCCCTATAGTTATTTCCCAGGAAAGAATATAGGTAAAGAATTCAAGGGGTTATCCATCTGTCACCATAGATCTCCACCCAGCATCAAGTTACCCAAGAGTCCAAATAATCCAAGCTCATGGAAGGGCTTATGAAACACATATTGGTTTACCTTCTCAGATACTTAAGTAACACACAATTATTATAATTTTAAAGTCAACATTCTGATATTCCAAACTTGTGAACATGCGAAGCCCAGTGACCAAAATTTAGGAGTGAAATCTCCCAGGTAACAGACTACTCCATAGAACAGCACATAAAAGTGGAATCATGAAACCATACCCCTGCAGAGGCATGTCAAGATGCTACTCTTTGGCACTACTCATGTAAATTCAGTTCTACCTATATATTATAAAACCCAGTATGTGAAACAAAAGACAAGCAATCCTATGTTCTTCATTTTTGGATTAAAAAAATTCAAATCACATTGAAATATAGAATAAGTAGTCAAAAAGTGATCGTGTATGTTTATTTATATTTCTGAATGTATACAATATAAAACAAAATATGTATTATGTATTTATAGTGACATAAATGCGCCCTTGTAATCTTAGATTTTTTAAAATAAATATAAAATGTATAAGACTTCTGTCATCTGATATAATTCACTGCTTTAAAATGCATAAGGACTAGTTGTTATGGTTTGGATGTGGTATCCTCCAAAAGCTCACATGAAAATAATGCAAGAAGGTTCAGAGAAAAAAATGATTGAGTTATGAGAGTCTTAACCTAATCAGTAAATTGATCACCTTGATTAATTGAGTAGTGACTGAAGGCGGGTGGGGTGTGGCTTGAGGAGGTGGGGCATTGGGGAAGTGGCTTTGGGATATATATTTGTATCTGGTAAACAAAGATCTCTCTCCTCTCTCTCTCTCTCTCTCTCTCTCTCTCTCTCTATATATATATATATATATATATATATATATATATATATATATCTGCTTTCTGATCAGCATGTGAGCTGCTTCCTTTTGCCACACTCTTCCACCATGATGTTCTGCCTCACCTCAAGCCCCAAGAAATGGAGCCTGCTATCCATGGATGGAGACCTCTGAAATCCTGAGCCCTCAAACTTTTCCTTTTCTACAATCCTTCTGGTTAGATCTCTTCATCACAGCAGGGGAACAGCTGACTAAAACACTGGTTAAAAAAGCTGCATGCACACTTGCTTCAACTAATCTTAGCCCAAATTGCCTTTGATGAGATACTCAAAGAGAAAAGCAGCTCAACCTAAAGGTGAGGTGAAAAGACAACTGTAAACACAGATACTGAGAACAGAGACTCCACATGGTAAAATACATTTCCAAGTTTTCAGAATTGGATTATTACTCATGTTACCTACATGCACATTCATTTATGCCAGCTCGTACATTGACAAGGAAGTCTCCCTAACTCATAATTCAAACTGGGGCTTTCACCTACAGATCTTAAAAACTTGTTCAAGCACACATATAAATTGAGTATGCATATCTTTACCATACTTTTTCTTTACTCTATTTCCAACATCTTTACTGAAATGCATACCAAATTCAGTTTTCCTGAGACATATTCATGAGGTATTTGCAAATGCAAAACTGTATTTGTAAAAATCAACAGGCAATTTGAACCTCATATGCCTCACACAACTTCCATATTCTCTCCATTGGATATTTATTTCATTTTAAAACTTCAGTTCAATGACTCCATAACCTGTGCCTATGGTAACATCACCATCCTAGATTCAAATTGTATGCACTAAAAAAATCTTTCATTTTTTCCAACATCATCTCACCTTAAGGAAAAATATTTTTATGGACTTTATCATCATTTTTCTAATATCATAAAAATGTTATTGTGTATTAATTGCTCATTGAACCCATCCCTACGACAAGTTCATTGTCTCTGTACTTTTTTCTCCTGTCTGAAATGCTCTCATCAACTTCATTTCTTGTCTATATCATACTCTTCTTTCATCTCCCAGGCATATTTCCATCTATACTTTCTGAAAATTTACCCCATATTCTTCCTCTGTCAATAGTCCTGCTGAACTCCCATATTATTTATGGCCTCTATAACTAGCATTGCCTTCACTATATGTACCTTCTTCTACTATTTATCTTTTATCAGTGGGAGCTGTCCTGCAATCAAACATTCTGTTACTGCAACAAATACTAATGGAGATAGCCATTGGGCTGTGAACTGGGAATATGAAAATAAAAATGTGGTCTTTTACCCTCATGAAGTTCAGAGTAGAGGTGACAGGTCGAAAAATGAAAAATAGAACATAATTTTTTACTATGGATGATATTTTTGTGAGATGAAGTGGTAGAGTGATCAGGAAAGTGTTCCAGAGGGAGGTATACTTGAATCATGAATGACAAGTGGGTGACACACAGAAGTTCAAGATGGAAAAGAAAGTTTCAGACAGAGACTGCAGGCAGTGAATTTCTCCAGGGCACACTGCACTTCAGCTTCAGTGCCTGGACAAAAGACATGCAGCGTGTCCCTTGAAGTGACAACAGTGATGGAATTTAGCAAACCACTGCAAGGAACACCTTTTTAGAAAAATATGACTGTTTCCTATGAAATGAGTCATAAGACATTGACAATCCTTTGAAAGGTGCTGATCTGCAAGTCTCTGTATATTCAGTGAAAATAGTAAATCCTAAATCAAATTTAAATACTGCCTCCTCCAGAGACATAATTGCGTTTCCTTGACCTTGTAGCATAAGGTTCAACTCCTCTGAATGATAATGTCAATGAGGCAATAAAATGCAAGCATCCAATCTCAGGCTAGAAGTTTGATGTATTTAATATCCAGACCCAAAAAGTAACAATCTCATTCACATGGTTGACAAAGTGAGACCTAACTTTGTCACTGATAACCATAATCATTGTTAACAAGGTTAAACATTAATAGATTGGAATATTTTCAATATACTCCCTCAAGCACTGTGATAATACAATAATGATGAAAGTACTGGGCAATACCCCAAGTGACAATTAAATGATCAATCCTATTACCTCTCCAAATTCTGTTCCATATTACTGCACTTTTTGATACTTGAGTAGCACAAATTCAACCATGAGTGCCTTGGTCACTTTGAGAATAAGCATCTCTGTTTCCAACCAAATGAAGTATGCTTTCTTTGTTATCAAATATTAAAAACCCAAGTTGTCAAATATTTGCTGCCTTTAAAAACAAAGTCAAACAAAATGTTAAGACTGTGCATATTCCCTGCTGGACTTTCTACTAGTAATTCTAAAAGCATTTGCATTGTAATGACACCAATAAACTGTTTCAAAATAAATGGCACTTTAATTGTCCTTTCTAAAAGAAATACATGGCCTATAAGTTATGCTAAGAACTGTCCATTTGATGAGCTATTCTCTTCTTTATGCCAAAAATTCTTTCTGCAATTACATTTTTAAAAATTCTTCCTTCATGAGATTTATATTTATAAACTACTGCGTGTAGACAGATTGGCATAGTTCCCAGTTTAAAATACTGTATTTCTTGACTAATACCTAATAGGTTATTTTATCCAGAATCATTTTTTTCCAGAACGGCTCTCTTGAGACTTGAATCACCCTGCAGGTATTTTATAGTAAATTATACAAGTTTTATCATTAAACCTTAATATTGTGAATGACTATGTCTGAGAACAGTCTGAAGTCTCATCTCTGAGTAGTCTTTGTCTGAGAACAGCCACTCACACCCTACCAACAAGAATGAATCATCCCCACCCCTGTTGAAAAATGGCCTGACTTATGTTTCATTTTTTCCTGTAGCTTAGCTTAAGATTTTCTTGACTGACCAGATAAAAATATGGGGGAAATCCAAATGAACAGAAATCAGTTTAAAAACTAGCTTTAGTAATTATACTTTTCATGCAAACATTTTTTTTAATTTAAAGTAAAAATATATATTAATAAATACTGAGATTTCTGATACTTGGAGTATCAACAAAATTTAGTTCTATTGTATTATGGACATTTATTTTCACCATCTCAATCTCATCTTCATGAATATTTTATCTATTATTCTCAATCAACAAAATTCTCCTTTATTAGCTCTTTGTACCTGGTTTTCCTCCAAAGGCTCTGGTTTGCATATAAGAAAAATGCTAGCAATTCCATTTCATATCACATAAAACAATTACACTAAGCCTTTGCACTGAAGTATTCAAAGATTAATGCTTGGAATCCTTAGTTGATTGTTTTTTAATATCACTCATTTAAACTATGTTTACACACACACACACACACACACACACACACACTTGCATAATCTACTTTAAAATTAAAGAGTCCCATAGCTTAAAGTAAGAAGAAAAAAATTACTTTTCCCCAAAGAATTCTTTTATAAACCTGGTTTTTCTACTTTGTGTCACTCCCAGGTCTCTTCTTACTTTATGCATAGAAATTCCATCAAACTACAAAAAAGTGTATCATTAGGATACCTTTCAGGATAATTAGACTAAGTATTAGACTCACTTAAATGGGCTCATTGTGGGCTACTTACTCATTTAGATTTCTTTTCATGCCAGGAGGCCTATTTTGAGAAATTCGTGTATTAGTGAAAACTCTGTTCTTTTATATGTGTTATTAAGGAACTTGGGAATCTTATTAAGAAGGCTAGGTCCAGTCTCATAAAAAATGTGAAAGGAAAAAAATGGGCCAAGAAATAAAAAGTGAAATGTCCCATTTACTTTCCAAATGAAGTCTCCATAAACATAGGAAGAACAATAGGTGATAATGTGGCCTTATGTAGATGCCTCTTACTACCACATCTCCAAGACTTGTCCATAGCAGGATGTGGGAGGGCAAAGGTGCTTCTGATTTGGGATATTTAAGATTCTTTTATCAAACATCCTTTCTGTGTGATTTTCCAGTTAATCAGAGAAGACCAAACTCTGGCTTGAGTATCGCTCTTTTCTGGCATAGAATATGACTCCTAAAGAGACTCTCCCCTCAATGCCTCATGAAACCAGAAAGGCCAAGGTCTACCAAAATGCCTGAACTCTATGAGGGACTTTCTAGATCTGTACTTTGGCTGCAATTTGTATTCTAACAGTCTGAATAGCTCCACCCTGGACATTTTAGTCCTAGGAGCATTATCAGAATTTTTTTTTTTTTAACCTTATTGCCAGAATGTGAAGTTTTCAATTCTAGCTTATAGGACCCTGTATTTCAAATTCTATGGTTTAAAACTACTTGAGCTCTGCAGAACCTTGAGGTAAAGAAGTAAAGTAATTCCTCATTTATGACTTCCACCTCCCAAGTTTCTGAATAAAGTTCAATGCTACCTACCTCCTGGCATTATTTTGGGGATATATAAATATATTTGCAAGAAACCAGGTACCAACATAAGTCATCGATAGACATAAAGTTTAGTTATATTCATAGGAAGAGAGTGAGAGAAAGAGATTGACAGAGACCAAGAGAATAAAAAAGAGATTGTTTGAGTTTACCAAGCATATACAGAAATCCTAAACTTTCTCAGCCCTGAATAGCTTAAGAAAATTTGAGTGAAATATTTCCATCACATTTCATTATTTCATCTTTCTTCTCTTTCAAAACTTGTTTTGTTTGTTCCCCATCTCTTTTAGTACTTGAAGTTGCCCCGCTGCCTCATTCGCATCTGTCTCATCCACTGGGAATCACCTACCTTTCTCCCTAATTCAATCACCATTACACTTTTGGTGTCCAAATTATCTGTAGCCCCTGTTATCTACATGCCTGCTGCTTCTTTGTTTTGCTGTCATCTTTCAATGGCTCTGGTAATGACCTATGGAGCTTCAATCACTTGTGGTTTGTGAGGCTGTGAGTACCCTTGGGTGGAATCATCTCTCTTTATCTTAGTAGTTCACTCAGTTCAAAATTTCCATTCAAAGTAAAAGGTTAATAGTCCTGAGAGCTGGAATGTACATTTAGTCCGGTACTTTAGTATCTCTGAGACCCCAAACAATTAGGTCTCTGGGCCCCACTTGTAGCCACTTCCCATTGGGACTAGCTCCCAGGGTCATCATGAAGGTTAAAATGGAACAATACTGAAGCACACTGCAAACACTTAAGTGATATGTAAACAAAAGGGAACATGCAAAACACCTGCTGGGAACTTCCTCCCTGGGAGATGGAAATGGGACGTTGTCCTCACCTCTGGATTCATGGAACTCCAGTGTGACATGAGCATCAAATCCAAGGCTGAAGTAATTATTGAAAACATTCAGAGGAAGCTGCAATGATAAACAAAGACAGAGGTAAACTGTACGTAGCTGGTTAGAAAGAGAAAATAAAATCTAATGCCAGTTACTTAGTTCTGGGGCCAGTCCCTGGGAGAAATCAGCCACAACCCAAAGCAGGTAGAAAGAGTAGGGTTCTTGAATTAATTCTTTCATGAAAGTCCAAATCAAGTAACTAACTCAAGAATTATAAATTGTATAAGGAATAAGAGCTGTAGATATCAATTATTAAATAAGAATCACTCTCACACATGTTGCAATAACTGAAACTTGTTAATCTCAGGGTACACATCTGTGATAGCTATAAAGATCAGTTCACTAAGCAAACTTGGAAAGCCAATTCAATTGTAAGGATAATGTCTAACGGACCTAATCAGTGGATACACTTTTTTCAAGAGTTCATATTCAGCATATGAATATTGTAACTTAAAATGAACAATATATAATCTGTTTATACCCTATCTTTAAAAATAATTTTTATGACAAAACTCATAAAAGAAATAAGACAGTGAAAATCATTCAGGCATTGTTGATGTAAAGGGAAGATAAACACCCAAGTGTGTGTGTATGATACATATATATGATATATGATACATGCATATGATATGTATATACATATGTACATACACCAGCAAAATTCGGATTCCCATTTAGTTTATCAAGCCTGCATCTTTGATATGACTGAAGTCTACAAACACCCACACAGAAACACACGTTAGCTTAACTATCCTGCCCACAGCCTTTGGGGCCCTGGCTGCTCCTGCTTCAAGTTGGTAAAGAAGAAAGCTAAACAGTCTAAAACCCCATGTTAAAAATTGTGAAATCTATATCATGTTAAAGATTTGGTTAAGTGTTAGAACAGGTAGAAAAATGCAACATGGGAAACTGAAAGATAAACATTAAAGTAAATAAAGAGAGGTCAAATTCACAGTTAATTATCAGGGTTGTGTCCCAAGCTGAACTGCACCTCTCTATTATCAGAAGTAAGCGTTTTAACCCTCATGGTTTCAAAAGTAAGCTTATTGCATGGCTTCACAGGCCTCACAATCACAATCTATAAGATTTTATGTCTTACTACTGGGAAAACAAAATAAGAGAGAAAGAGCAAGAGAGATACCAATGCAGAAAGAAAGACCTTAGATTGCCTGGGTCTCTAATGGAAGTAAGGAAGGACCCCACATGCAAGCCTCAGAATCTGAGCCTATAATGACCCAGAGGCTAACTGAACCCCTAGAAATGGTTTTCACTAACTGGAGAGCCAAGAGAGAAATTACACACATAGAACAAGGCCAAAATCATGTCTGTCTCTCCTGGCTTCATATTTGAGAATGTCCAGTTCCTGTACTTAAAATATCAGTTCTAAGTGAGGACAGTCTGGCAATCCTGCCAAAACCACACACATGTTCTCCTCCTCTGCCATTTATGTCCTTTTGGCTACAATTCTAACCCATGTCTTAGCATCCACTGATGGTTAAGGAAAACATCTGGTCACAATCCCCCTAAATAATGTCCCAATTTAACTTATTTTTAAGCTATTCATATTTTCCAAGAAAATGTGCCCCTATTTTCCTACACATCTCCTCAAAACTCAATTTCCAAAGCCCTTTAATTATCTGTACTGATGTTCCCTGGCTACATGGAGAAGTCTTTCCATTTCTTAAACTGTTGGGAAGAGAATTAAATGTGGACTTCAGTTATAGGCCAAACCATTCCAAATTTGGTAGAAGGGCCTTAAATTTTTCATGTGGTAACTCTTCTTTCTATTTTAACTATTTTCTATCCAATTTCTATAAGTTCAAATAAATACATCTGTTAAAAGTATTATATTTCTGGCTCAGTGGTCAAGTGCCCCTGAGTTCAATCCCTGGTAACCCGTTCCCCCCAAAAAGGATTACATCCTTGTTGTTTAAACTGCATCATTACATTATACACTCAATTATACATAATGAACTCAGCTTAGCTAAAACCTCCTATACATAAGGGACATTTGATTCAACGGAGCAGTCATGGTATGTACTAGAAACTTTATTAAATACAGAATCACAATTTTAGGTGAAAAAACTAGGAAGACAAGGTGAAACATATTTTAACCAAATAAGAAACTTGAAAGCACCTATCACAATTGGTCAGGATCATGGTGCTACTGAATGAATGGACTTGGCCTAAATGATGTGGCGTTCAGTCTACTTTAAGGCTGAAAGACCCATGAAATCTTGGCCTCATCAATGGCAGGGTACAACATAGCAGGGATGCTGTTTCAAGTGTAGATGCCTGGGCCTTCTCCCCACATTTAATTCATCAGGATGCCTGGTGAGTGAGCTCTGAAATCTTGCCTCTAACATACACCTGGAAATTCTTGCACATACAAAAGTCTGAAAACACTATCATAGAAGACAAGTGGAAAGTAACACAGAGAAAGCATCTTCTCGGTAAACCACAAAATTTAACAGAAATTGAGGCCAGAACTCAGAACCAGATGTTCTAGGGAAGATGCACAACAGCACTATCTATAAATATAGGCCCTTGGTTTGGCTTGAACTGAAAGCTCAGTAACTAGAAGAAAACACTGAGGCAAAGCATTTATTTAGGCATCTTCAACTCCCAACCAGGTGAAGAAATTGGCTTAGTTCAAACCTCCTACACATAAGGAATATTTGATATCAGGCCAGACATCTCAGGAGGTTTTCTTTCCACTGAAAGGACCATATGCTTGATGCTTTGGAACACGTACATATTCCATCTTCTCATAAGTTGTTTACAATTAACTTGGATGATTAAAATAGGGGATTCATGCCTTGCTAGTGTGAAAGTTAAAGACAACTTCCTAAGCTCTGGAAGCAAGCATGAAATCTGAGTCTTTAAAGAGGGTCCACGGGGCAGGTTCCGTGGGGGTGGTGCTATTACTCTCACAGCCCCGGGAGACAGGAACTCAAATGCTGCCCTGTTATAGGAAGGAATCAGCCCAGGACTCTACAGCCAGAAATGTGTTTCCTGTGACTTAGGAAGATGCTCTGGGGCTCCTTTCTGCTGAAGGAAGGACTCTCTAACCTTACATACGCCATCTTCAAGCTCTTCTGGAGGCAAGTCTGGGTTCCTTTCCACATGGAGGTTCCAGCGATCTAGCTGTACAATGGTCCCGTCCTCCACCTGGCATAGGATCTTAGAGACCGGCTCATCTGTGTAACCCTGAGGACAAAATCAAAGAAGACACCCATTGCTGTGGGGAATGAAGCAACGCCTCTGATCCTACAGCATGCAAAGAAGGGTCCTTCTGCTATGGCTCTGCTTATTTTGATGTTAGCCAGGCTGGGAGAGCAAGCTGCTTTTCTCCAGGTATTAAAACATCAGGCAACACCTATAGGCAAGGGACTTAAAACACTCACTCTCACTGATTTAAGCTGAAAAATAATTTTTTTTCCCAGCACCAAGAGCCAGTGGTGGGCATTGAGGGTCATGCTGGAGGGCTGTTTTTATTGGAGTAAAAAATAGGACTTTCATTCCACTTACTAGAGCAATTCAGGGGTACACAGAACAAATGTGTGTAGAAAAGGAAGAATCAAGTCAGGATTCCAATCAATCAGTTTCTCCTACTATCATTCCATCTCAGTCACCCCTCCCTGGTGGTGTCTCAGTCCACCATCCTTCTGTGACCTGAGGCAAATCAGACTGAGGAACCTCTTAGGGAGCTACTCATTCCTCCTGGATGCATTGTGGACAATGTGATTATTAATATGTGAAGCTAATTGGGATGTGAGAAATGAGCACTGATAATCCCTTAGTTGCTGCATATGAATATATTTACTTACATATTGCTGACTATAAACCACAAAGCAAAATGAAATTCTATAAAAGGTTAATGTACCCAAAGGCCAGATTAATGTCTGCTGAAGATCATTTTCATATGAGATGGAGACTTATGTGAGTAGGTAAAAGGTAGGTATGTATGGCGGTATACGTTAGTATCTTGTGCCTTCTTAATATCTTAGTACTACTCAATCAAACAATAACAATAGGATGGCCAGTTAGTGACAAGAGAACTACTTCCCCCCACACTTGCCTTAAGATGCTCCATATTGGGAAGGAGAGTCGAATACCTGTATAGCCAAAGCCATGATAACACTGATCAGAAAAAAAACCCATGCTCAAAAAAGCCATAAGGTAAGGATTTTACTGCCCAAAAGTAGGACCGTAGATCTAAATCTTATTTGTTATTCTAACCAGGGCTGAGAGCAGGATTAATTCAAATTTGTAAGGACTGGAGACCAACCCCCCGACACTATGTCCTAGTAGGCACCTCTTAATACCCCACCCCTGTGTTTTGACCACACATTTTCCTCATTCTGAACTTTCCCTTCCCTCTAGCTGATGGTAAGTTTAAAGTGAAGAAGCTACCAAATAAAATCAGGGTCATGGGTACTTTGACTCCCATTTCTAACTCATCTCTTGGGCACCAACAGCATCATGCCTCCCTCTAAGAATCTTCCCAAGCATGTGGGGGATCCAGGGATGCTGTCTGCTCCTGTGGTAGGGGCAGCCTCTGAGAGTGATGCTTACCCCGCCCCAGTTGAGAGTTCGAGCCAGGTCATTGCCAGTCCCCAGAGGAAGGACCCCTACAGGAGGCTGGGGGCTCAGCTGCAGCTCATCCAGGATGGAAAGGATCCAGCCCACCTACAGACACATTGGGGACCAGAAGACAGAAAAGAAAGATAAATAAGTTACAAAGAAGACAGTTTGAGGGGAGGCTATACAGAACTAAACCAAATGATTGCTGAGGTTTTACTTCTCTTGCAAACACGTTTTAATCCAATATGTAGGGGACAGAAAGGCCACTTATCTCAGGCAGTTTCAAAAGGGTAAATCTCTTCATAGGAAAAGGACCATGCTTTATCACATAAGCAAAACTAGACCCATCATCTGTGTATTTAGCTAGATACGTACTCTAAAATTTAGGAGAGTTACTATAACAGGGCACAGGAAAATCTGACTATATAACATTGATTAAATTATTTAACTTCACTGAGACCCATTTACCTATTTTGGAGTGGAATAATAATACCTACCTCACAGGATTGTTTGGAGATTAAACTAAAATGTGTATAATGCCCTTTATATGATCTAGGGCCTGTAAAAGTACTTGTTAAATGATGGTTGCCCTCCTTCCTCAGCATTGCAAATTGTTTTTTTCCTAAATATCCACGTAGCCTCTTTAATGAAACATTATGAAAAGATAATTATGGGTGGACCTAGTATCTATTATAAGTTTAGGTAGAAAAGAGATACTTATATACTAGAATAATATACCCCGTTTAATCTTTTTCTACGATAAATAATACTTAGGTTGTGGTCTTATTATAACCATTTAGAAAAATTACCCCAAACCTGGAAAAAGCAAAAAGGAACCTGCGTATCTTTACAATGTCATATAAGAATAGTGTTTCACAGGCCTACGTAAAGAATTTTATAACTGTAGGTTAACATGGTAGAACTGCAAATGTCAAGAAGAGAAGATTAAAGGTTGTGGTTATAGTTCCCCATGACATTAACCAATTTGTCTCAAGTTTAGGAAAGTACTGTGGTCTGAACTACATATTTCTTCTTCTCCTCTGCTTCTCTCAGTCAGCTTTACCATTTTACTGGGTCCCTCATTACAGAGCCAACTAAATTTGACAGGTATTCATTCCATATTTGCATGAGAGTCATGTTTTCTTAAAGCATTCATAGCACAGTTAATGAACCCATTCCAGTAAAACACAGCTGAAAGGAAGAGATAACTGAGTTAGTCTAAGATAAAAGGTAGAATGTCTGTTCTCAATAACAAGATAGCATGCTTAATGGTTTCCTAGGCACTATGCCTGAGAATAATCCTGCAATGAGTTGTCTTATTAAATTTCAAAATACTCTATAGATGTAACTTTCATTCCCATTTAATGGATAAAGAAGCTGAGACTAGGATGTTTAAGTGACCTCCTTAATATCACACTGTTTATGCAGTACAGGTGGCATTTAAAATTAGATATGACCAACACCAATGGCCACCCTCTTCACAATGAGGTAGGGAATCTTCAAGAAAAGAACCAAGCCCAGTTCAGGATATGGCCTGAGTGTCCCAGAGGCAACGGCCTGTGATTTTGGCCTCTTTGAGGATAGAGAAACCTTAGAAACTGATGAATTAAATTCAGTTATCACACAAATTTATTGTTCAAGGTGAAGAGAGATCATGTGATTTTTCTGACTAAATAAAATGGCCGAGTCAGAGGAGTGTATTACTTCTCTTGACTTCCTTCTAAAATCCTTTCTCCTCCTTCATATGATTTCCTTCCCAGGATGTAAGCTTCGCCTGTCAACCAACAAAGTCTAAGACTGTGTTCACCCTCTGAAAAGACACACCTCTACATTCACTCAATAAGTCACACTAAAAATCCAGGTAAAAATGTCTATCTACAGAATGTCAGAAAGTTCATTCATTCCTCCAAACTGGTCATTTACTCCTAGGCAATTCATTAGATTTTTGACCCCAGGGCTTCTTTAGCATTTTTTTTTTTTTACACATAATACCACCAAAGCTGGCCAAAGAAAGAAAACAAAACACCAGATGCTAAATTGTTTCTGATGACCATGCTAGACACTCTTCCTGTGCTCTTGAAAGTAGAGGCAAACACAGGAAAAGCCAAACACCTCTATTAAAGTACTAGAAGAGAGCTTAAAGGTCATGAAAAAGAACAAAAATGCTCAGAAAGCCCAACCATCAGGGATCACTGATTACAGATACAAACAGCTCAGGTAGAACCAGACATGCAGATATGCAATGGAATTTAGCAGAAATCTAATGCAACATCCCATTAGATGATGAAAAAGTGACACAGAGATAGAAAAAGGAAGTCTTCTCTTCAAAACTTCTCTGAGAGATGATCATTCAACCTCCCCTTTTTGATTTGTGCTCAGAGTGAGCCTATTTTAAGCAGATTTAAATTAGAATTTTGTCTGCTTATGTTTTGTTGAAATCTCTCTTCCTGGCAAAGATATTGCTATGAGTTTATGCTTTTGACATCCCATTTCATTCTAGACACAGCAGTGACAGAGAAAAGGTAAGACAAGGAAAGGGTACAGGGCTATTGGGGACACTTCTTCTTGGAGCAGAAACCAACAAAACACAAAGTGGCAAAGCTGAGATGAAGACTTGGAGCAACCTGGCTCCTGGTCCTGGAAGGAGCAGAGTCTGTCTCCTTACAATGGAGAATGAAAGTAATACAGCAGGAGGCTGTAATGGCCCTAGGCTCCCTCTTGGCAAAGAAGAAGAGATGTGGGACAAAGAACATGAATGACCCCTGTCCCAGGGAGACCTGGTGTGTCTGGAAGCAGCAGAAAGAGCCTGTCTCTGATTGATGCTTGGCCCAGCTTTCCACGAGCTCACTGATGTACCCCCACCCTCATCCCAGGGTGGGAGCCTTAGCCATCCATAGGAAACTCAGCTCTGGTTTGAAAGTTCTGGAAATAATTCGAAACTGCCTGAAAGGGATAGTGAAGTGATACAGAGATAGAAAAGTAAAATCAAACAACTCTCTCTGAAGATGAGCCTACAAAGAAAAACTCTAAACCACAGGAGGAATGCTAATTCTAAAATGTAAGAGGATTAATTTACTGCGGAGGAAATGCAAAAAGTACAAACGACTTTGAAGTTTCCCCGTAACTTTCTTGACTTGATGCTGTTATCTTCTAGAGGCCTCTGATTGGCATAAGGCTTTGCCCTTATGCAGACCTTCCTAGACTCTGCTCCTGTTTGCTTTCTCAGTGGGAATTGTCAAGAATTCTGGTGATACTGCCACAAGGGTTCTGTGGGCATCTGTGGATCTCTCACCCTCTCCTCTCTTCCTACGTTTGGCCTACACAGCAAAGGAAAGGGTAGAGTTGATTTGAGTGTAAAGGTGTTTTGCTTTAAAAAGTGGAAAAATATTTTCTATCTCTGTTTTACAGTAGCCAAGTGATCCAATATTCAGCCTTTCCCTGAATACAAGCAGACAATCTTGTATTTCCCCATTATCAAATGTCTCCTGCCTTTTATGGAACAGATTTTTTTGATGAACAACTAAAGTTAGGCTGATACTGCTCTGGCTAAAGTGGGTCTCTCTTTCCTTGGCTCAGCCCTGAAGAGTTTTTCTTTTTCAACAGCTATTGATTACTGCTCAGTAAAAAAGCACCCTCAGAAGGTAGCATCAGGCAGTGCAGCAGCGGGCCACAGGACACAGGAACCCCAGTGGGGCTGAGGCCCAGCTCCACCACAAACTGGCTGGGGAGTCACTTAATCTGTTTTTCCCTCCTCTGTGAAATAAGAATCATAACAGTACCTGCATCTTGGTGTTATTTTACCTATTAATATATGTGTCAGCGCTGGGGTTGTGGCTCAGTGGTAGAGCGCTCACCTAGCACATGGGAGGTGCCTGGTTCGATCCTCAGCACCACATAAAAGTAAATAAGTAAATAAAAGGTATTGTGTCCAATTACAACTAACAAAATAAAAATAAATAAAAGAAATGTGTCGACATGGCTTAGCATGTGCCTCACAAGGACGAAATGGTCAATGAACATTAGCTACTATGACTCGCCAATATTTTTCTTCTTCATCAATAAAGATCATTTACTAGAAGTAAAATACCCACTTCCTTTGGCTCCACTTAAAGAAAAACCAAGCCCTAAGTTTTCAAATCAGCCCCACCTTTGTCTGACATCAGCAGCTTTTCTTTTGAAGCCTAGGAAGAACAATCCAAACCCAGCTGCCCTGCAGTACAGGGACTATAAAGAAGAGAATGGACAGCAATACACCTACAAGAGCAGGAGAGATACAGGATCTCGTGTAATAATCTGTCTTTGTCCTTATAAGAGCAAAACTTAAAAAAAAAAAAAAATCTCAGGCCCCAAGGCTGTTACTGAAGCTCTGCCTTCATGTAATCAGCAACCTGCTCCTGTTGGAATTCCAGACTGCCGACTGCAGGCTCGTGGGCAGCTGCTCGTTTTGCCAGGGCTTTACCATCCCAAATTACCTCCACCAGCTCACCCAGCACCCTTCCAATTAAATTATTTAATTCATTGCAACACATAGCACCTGGCATATTTTCCACCAGAACTGAAGAAAGTTATCTTGATTGGGCCAAATCATTTTCCAGCTTGCAGAATTCATTCCTTACTTCGTTAAGAAAAGCAAGGCTGACAGATTGAGAACACCAGGTCCTCCGCCTCGGCCCTGAGCAGTCCTGCCGCAGCAGCTGGCCAATGCTGCCACCACCTGTCCGTTTTCAGCTTTAGCAATATTTTGAGCAATATTTTCCTTCTTCAGTATACTAACATTAGACGTGGCTGAGGGATGCAGATGACAGTGAACTGGCATTTTCTTCCAAAAGAACAGATGCACGTTGCACTGCCTGGTGGTGTATGCAGTAGAAAAGTAAAGGGCACTCATACTGAGAAACCAAAGGAGAACAAGGGCAACATTCCTGACTCTGAAAGAAAATCAGGGCACAGCCTTGGACCCTTCCACAGCCAGCCCTGTATATCCGTGGGCTCTGTTTCTGAGGATTCAACAAACCGTGAATTAAAATCTTCTGAAAATACAACTGGGTCTGTGCTGAACATGTGTGCATTTTCTTGTCATTATTCCCTAAACAATACAATAAAAACTATTTACATAGTATTTAGATCATACTCAGTGGTAAAAGTAGTATAGGGATGATGTTAAGTGTATGGGAAGTTCCACGTAAATATTAGGCCATTTTGTACAAGGGACTTGAGTGCCTGTAGAATTGGGAACATATGAGATTCCTGGAACCAATCCCCACTGCATGGAGGAAGAAACTACCATTCTTCCTTCTGATATTCTAATTTATACACTTAATAGTTTACAAAGTTACCACTTATAGAAATGTGTTTTATATTCACCCAAAAGAAATCAAGAAAAGGTCAAGATATACACTGTGTTTTGAAACGGAATGTAGTTTTGGGACATTCATTGATTCACTCACAACAAATACATACTGAGAATATACCTCGAGATTGCTCATGAGAAAGGAGAGGATCTAGGTAGGCTGAGGTTGAAAGAGGGAAGGGACTTAGAATGGTCTGCTTATTTCTGTCAATTAAAGGAAAATCATAATGCCTTCCATGCTGTGGCTGGGGAAAACCAGGGTACAGGAGCACCTTTCCATCTATGATGTCTGCTAATCTAGGGAAGCCAAATGAGCAAGAAATAAGCAAGAAGAGCAGATGCCTAAAATCAATTTAATCCAGACTTTTAACAAGAAGTCACAATTGTTAAATGTGGTCTTTGTTCCAAAATAATGCACAATCTCTACATATTAAAAAATGTTTTGTATAGTTACACTGATGTGATTAAGGGTTAATATATCCTCATCATAATCAGTCAAAAATACTCCATCTCAGATTCTTCCCTGAGTCTTGTCACCACACTGGCAGAATTCTGACAGCATTGGCACTGACAGATAGGCTCACTAACTAAGGGCTGAATATCTTATGTCAAGTATATAACTGACACTCTTGAGAATTATACTCCACTTGCCTAAAGCCAGCAGATTTTCTTCATGAATCCATCAGGCTGCCTCTTCTTTATATAAATTCTGCCTCCACCAAACTAAAAGTTTCATATTCTAAACAAATAAAGCAAAAGATATCAATCCCATGCCATGATAAACATTTCATAAACCACATTTGGTTTTCAAAAAGCACCTTCTTTTAACAAAGAGAAATGAAATCTGGGTTTACATAAAGTTTAAAATAAGCAAAGTTTGGATTCCAAGTAATTGGATAGCAGAAGCGACTACTGAAAGAAATCATTTTTGGGGAACTCTTCACCAATTCTAAGGGTAAATAAACTATTTCTATTTTAGGTATATCTATTGCAAGTGATGGGAGAGACCCAAGTGTAAACAACTAGCACATTTGTCAGTTATGTGGAAGGATGTGAAAACTGAAGTTAGCACTTAACGCATAGAAAAAATATTTAGCCTTTTGAAATTACCATTAATCATAGCATTTGATGAGAAGATGCTAGAAAAGACCAGATGAGAAAAGTAGAAGGAGAACCAGATCATCTACTTGTCACACAGCAGGGTATCAAGGGCACAAGAGAGTTCACAGACACTCAACACTATAACTGGTCATGGCCCTTAGAAGTTCACTACAACTATACAAGTCTCACTATCACTCTGGTTATTTTCCTAAATACTCTGTTAAAACTCCTTTCTTGAAGTTACCAGGTACTTCATAGTCTCCAAATTCATGGTAATGTTCAGTCTTTCCTTAAAAATTTAACGACTGCTTCACTGTTAAAACTTTTTTCTGGTTTATTTTCTTGACAGAGCACACTCTGATTGCCATTCTAATCTCCTGTCTTTTCATTTTCTTTCTGGACTTTGGCTTGAGTTCCATAATTATGTGTTTCCAAGTATTTGGATGTGATTCCCCTCCCTCTCTATCCTTTATACTGTGGAATCCCATGTTTGTGAACACCTCTAATTGCAGAGATTCTCTCCATAATGTGGACTTTGTTAGTACTCAAACTAATGCAGTGATTTCTACACATATCTGCTGAGTAGAGGGAAGGGAAGGAGGAGGAAGAGGAGCAGAGGTCTAATGGGAGTTTCAGTGGAGATTTGGAGGTGGAACACCAGATACAGTGATGAATTCCACAATTTTGGGATATAATAGGTAGCTGGTGTGGATTTCAGATAAGGAAGAGGAAGAACTGTGAATTCTGAATGCCAGGGCATATCCTCAACTTCTCTGTTGCTGTCACTAGATCTGGAGGAGAAAGAAGGTGAGTGGCATGCTGAAGTCATACAGTAAGGCAAGCAGGTTCTAAATAATGAAAGTGGCTGTGGTAAAGGCTAGCCTTTCACTGAAGACAACTGAGGAGTGGTGAAAGAACACAGTGTAATTAGCCCTAGAGGATTTGCTTGGATGTAATTGTTTTAAAAGGAAGTTGGGAAAATTCTACAATAGTGTTTGGGCTTAGAAAATGATGTCCCAAGGTATGGCATTTTGGCATGCTGACAGCTTTGAACTGAAGGACATTGGAAGGGCCTCATAAGCAAGGTTTCTGTTTCTCTCTGACTTTCTCCCGGACTTTTGCCTCTCTTCCCTTCATTTTCTTCCACTGTGAGTCACAGAAATCAGAATTCCTCTTTGCCAAGGAAGGTCATAGAAACCTTCCCCCCACCACCACCACCCAAAGCAAGCCATAAAGCCTAAAAATATTGCTTCAATTTTTCCCACCTTCCTGGTTAGGAGCTGGCCATAAAAATATTCCCTGACCTAACTTTCTAATCCTAAGACCCTCATTCCCCCAAGAGGTTCTGCCCTATACCTGGGAGGAAGGAACTCTATACAGAGAATCCAAGAAGTATCTGAGCACACGGCCCTTGCTGGGCTCCTCCTTCAGCCTGCGACTATCAGATCAGATAGTCATGTCCATTCACATTTCTACCCAGCTGTCCATTCTTCATCAAATCTAAGCATAAAAGCAAATGATTTTCCCTAGGACTTTGGACCTTCAACTAAAGGTTCCTCTGTCACATAAAGCTTTGATTAAATAATTTTTATGCTTATTTTCTTGTTAACCTGTACTTTGTTACAGGAGTGTCTGCTTGTAAAAAAAAATATGATGGGAAGGTGAGAGATCACATCCTTGTTACCCCTACACTAGCACAAATATATCACTAGAACACTAGAACCAATTGAAATTTAACTAGCATTCTGGAGAATAAAATTCCATGACCAAATACATTTTGGAAAACACCAGACTAAACGTCATTAGGATTTTTTCTAGCTGTAAGACTTTACAATGAATTTCATGAGGTAAAGATTTGTATTATGACCCTGAAGAATGGTAAATACCATTTTCCCAACTGGAAAAAAACATGTTTCCTCTTCACCAAGTATATTGAGGGACCAATGGTGTTCTATTTTGCTCCAGTTGCATTCATGAAGCTGTATTATATGTTTTTGTGCTATGAGAGGAAATTAAAGGGGAGATTTTGTGACAACCTTTGAGAATGAAACATGCTAATTGGGGACTTTAAAGAAAAACTGAAGATAGTTCATAAGACAATCTTCGATCCTAAAAAAATCAAACTCCAAATCCAAAATAAAAAGGCGCTGGACAGCACAAGCTGTCATGATTCTCACTTCTTTACCTTGGCTAAATATATCCACAAAAGTAGAGGCCAAATGGAGAAACAATTAAGACATAATAAATAGGGAAAACATATTCAAGATAGTAAGCTTTAACCCAATTCTGCATTTTTCTTCACAAATGAACACAAATGGAACCAATTAATAATCTTTAAGGCAAACCAACATTTGTTTTGGTTATTTAATTTTATTGCCACTAGAAAAAGGCAATAATTCAAGTATATTCATATATTTCTTTTTGCTCACTTGACCAATCATTACAAATGAACAGAGAGAGGCAGAGTAAGATGGCAGCTAAGATCCTCCAGTGATGGGCTCCTGCAAACATGCCAATTGCTATTTATGCACTGAACTACCTTCATGGGAGCTAAGAATTCAGATGAGAGACTATAGTGCCTGGTTTTAGTAAAATAAAAACAAAACATTCATTGATGAAAGAATAAAGGAGTTACCCATATCACCTCTTGCATAACTCCAAGAAGCATATAAAAATGTACTTCCCACTTCGGGGAAGGAAAGGGAATTAAGCCCATACCTTAGACTTGAAACCCAGTTCCAGGCCCACCACAGCAAAGCCAGATGCTAGACAGATGCTAGACAGAGCCCCACAACCACTCTCCCAGATCAATACCCTCAAATTGAGCCAAAAGAACTGCATCATCCAAGCAGCTAACTGCCTCTGTTACCCCTCTTCCCAGCAGAGAGTGAAGCAAGACACCACCTGCTGGCAGGGCACAAATGCCAGCACAGGACTTTGTCTTGGAGCTCAGTGCTAGGCCCACCTTGGTGAGATCCAATACCAGGCAGAAACCAAAGGACCCATAACCAGACTCAAGTTCGCAGATGGAGCTTCTAGACATAATCTGACATCTGGTAGAGAACTACAAGCCAGTAGAACAGACTCTAGTTTTGTCTTGCATCATTGTCAGACTTGGATTATGTTGGGGTAACCCCCCACCAAGACTATGCTGTGAGACTCAGGTGTGACCCAGCTTAGCATCTCCCTTAGTGGCCAGGGGGCTGTTTCCACTACCCAATCTCAAAACTCAGGCATTCCAGTTGACCCTAGGCCACTGCTCACAGATAAAGCCTCTAGATCTGTCCCAGAACTAGGCAGAGACCCACGCCCTCATGGAACACTCTCATGTTTGGGCCTCTATCACTGCCCCATTGCAGTATGGTCCTGGGTTCCCTCCTGAGTTTACAGGTCCTTGCACCTAAGTGTGCATCTCTGAGCATTATCTCTGGTAGCCAAGAGCCTGCCTTCACCAGTACTACCCCAATCGTGGGCAGCACAGTGTGGAAAAAGACTCCATATGCTAGAGGGTAGGACAGGGTAGCTCTCCTGACATTTTGCCTTAGAAAACGTCAGGCTGGTGAAACCTAACAATGGGCAAATATTAACAACCCCTATCCCCTTGCCAATGATGGCAGAGAGAGCACCTCTGGAACAGCACTGGTGCTGACAGAGACACACAGTCCCAGTCCATTAGACTTCTGTTAGAGTCAGCATGCCATGGGTATGGCATGGGAGCCTGGGGCTGTTCTCTCTCAAGCACTGTGGATAAATCACCCAGGCCTACCCCAGTCCTAGGGAAAGGCTTGGGGAGATAGGCTACCTTCTTCTGTAATCCGATGGTTTATGCTAAATAACATATCAACCGTGGATTTGGAACAAACCTGGACGTGGTTCTCCCTCTAGTGTTGAAACAATGACAATATACTGACAGCATACTTGAAAAGATCCTGGGCTTAGGGTGCCCTCTAAGTGCTGAGATAACACAGGAGACTACAGGCTCAGAGAAAATAAGGAGCCTACTTAGAATTTCTGTAAAGACGAAAACAATGCCAGATTTCAAAGGCTGGAATCTCTACCTAATCTTCAATCCCCAGGTGGCACCACACACCAAGCATTAAGAGTTTTCAAGAACACATGACCTAATATAATGGTGAAAATAAGACACCGGAAACTAACCAGAGAGTCACCAGTGTGGGTGAACACTTAGATTCAGAATTTTAAATGGCTGATTCAAGGAAACTTAACAAGCTCCAAGAAAAGACAGAGAAGTAATTCCATATCCAACAGAACAATATAACAGATAGAAAAAAATTAAACAAACAGAAATCTGTGAAATAAAAAATACACGAAGTGAAATTTAAAAAACAATGGCATCGCAATGGCTTTATCAATAGCATGACAGAATAAACTGAAGAAAGAATCGTTGAATTCAAAGACAGTCTACTTGAAAATACGTGGTCAGAAGAGAAAAAAAATAAGAAAGGGAAATGAAAAATGCCTATGGGAAATTTGAGACAGCAATGAAAGAGCAAATATTTGGGTTATTGGAGTTCAAGAGGAATCTGAGACTGCCAAAGGGTAGAAAGCTTATTCAAAGAGGAGATGATGAAAACTTCTCACACTTAGACTAACATACAAATATCCAGTCAGATTCAATTCATCCAAGTCAATCCCAAGACAATATTATAATCAAACTCTCAAACATAAAAGATAAAGAGAAGATTCTCAAGGCAGCAAGAGAAAAGAAATAAATAACCCTGAAGTGTGTCTCAATTCTCCTGATAGCAGACTTCTCAGCAGGAATCTTAAAAGCCAGGAGACCTGGCATAGGTGTGCACAGTCCTAAAGAGGAAAACAAAAAAACAAACAAACACGGGGCTGGGATTGTGGCTCAGTGGCAGAGCGCTTGCCTCGCAGGCGTGAGGCACTGGGTTCGATCCTCAGCACCACATAAATATAAAATAAAATAAAGGTATCCACCTTCAACAAAAAAATTATTAAAAACAAACAAACAAAAATTTTCAGCCAAGAATATTTTACCCAGCAAAGCTATTCTTCAAAAGTAAAGAAGAGACGAAGACATTTTCAGAGGAAAAAAAATAATAAGGCTGAGGGAATATATCTCCATATCTCCACCAGGTCTGTCTGTCCTACAAGAAAAGCTAAAGGGAGTTCTTCATAGTAGGGGAAAGGAAAGGTAGCAGAATACAACAGTCACTAATATGCCATTATGTAAAAATGTGAGTGTGTAACCGATGTGATTCTGCAATTTGTATTTGGGGTAAAAATGGGAGTTCATAACCCAATTGAGTCAAATGTATGAAAGATGATATATCATGAACTTTGTAATGTTTTGAACAACCAATTAAAAAAAAAGAAAAAAAAAGAGGTGTTAATAAGGATAAAATTTTGAAAGGTAGAAAACTCACTGAAAAAAAATAACAATATAGACAAATTCAGAATGTTCTAATATTGTAAGAATGGTGAGTAAAGTACTCATGTTTTAATATGAAGACTAAAAGACAAGACAATTAAAAATAACAGTAACCACAGTAATATGTTGAGAAAGACAATACAGAAAGTTGTAAAATGGGATACAAAAACCACAAAATGTGAGGAGTGCAAGTGTGGTGTTCTTAATTAGTATATATTTTGTTTCTTTCTTATCTTTATGGTTACATTAAGTTGTTATTTAACAGCTATTTCAAAATAGCTTTTTATAATCAAAAGATGCTTCTGTAAGCCTCATTGTAACCACAATCGAAAAATTTGCGATAGACAAAAAATAATATGTGAGCAATTAAAATTAACTACTAAAGTAAATCATTTAACCACAAAAGGAGATTGTAAGAGAGTGAGAAAGAAAGAAATTATATTAAAATTAGAAAATAAGTTATAAAACAACTATATTAAGAACTTTCTTTAGGGGTGGGGGTATAGTTCAGTTGTAGAATTCTTGCCTAGCATATCAGAGGCTCTGGGTTCAACCCCCAGCACTACCAAAATAATAATAATAAATAATAATAATAATAAACCTTTACCTACTGATAATTATTTTAAGTGTAAATGGATTAAAATTTATAAATAAAGTCACAGCAAATGGATAAATTTTTAAAAACTATATGTTGCCTATAAGAAACTTACTTCACCTCTAAGGACATGCATGGACTAAAAGTAAAGGGATAGAATAAGATATTTCAGGCAAATGGAATCCGAAAGCCAGAAGAAGTAGCCATAGTTACATCAGATAAAATAGATTTTAAATCAAAAGCACTAAAAAGACAAAGAAGGTCACTGTATAAGGGGTTAATTTAGCAACAAAAAAATTCTAAACATATACACCCAATATTGGAGAATCCAAATATATTATGCAACTTTTATTAGATCTAAAGGGAGAAAGAGACTCTAACACAGTAACAATAGGGGAGATTAATTAATTACCCTTTCATCAATAGACAGATCATCTGGACAGAAAATCAATAAAGAAATGGCAGAGTTAAATTGCACCCTAGACCACATGGACCTAGCAGACATCTACAGAAAATTCCATCCATACCTCCAGAAAACCTAGCCTTCTCATAGCACGTGGAGCATTCTCCATGATAGATCACACAATAGGTCACAAGTCTTAACAAATTAAAAAAATGATTTTATATTAAGTATCTTTATGCAACAGTACAATACAACTAAAAATTGATTAAAAGAAAAAAATGCAAATCATACAAATAGGAAATGAGACAACTTACTCTTAAACAACCAATGGATCAAGGAATAAATCAAGAAGGAAACTGAAGATTTCTTCAGACAAATGAAAATGGATACACAACAAAACAAAATCTATGGGATATAGCAAAAGCTTATAGCAACAAATATTTCCATCAAAGAAGCAGGAAGATCTAAAACAAACAATCTATTGCTGTATTTATTCTATTGCTGTATTCAATCTATTGAAAAGAAATCTGGAATTAGTAGAAGGCAGTAATAAAGCTCAGAGCAGAAATAAATAAAGATTACAAAAAATAAAATATAAAATATCAATGTATCAAAGAGCTGGTTCTTAGATGAGCTACACAAAATTGACAAACCCTTAGCTGTACCAAAAAAAAAGAAAGACACAGCAAAATGAGACTCAACAATTCACACCAAGAAACAAACAGGATCATTAAAGGTTATGAACAAATATACACAAATAAATTTGATAACCTGGAAAAATGGAGAATTTCCTAGACACATATACCCTACCAAGATTGAATCATAAAGAAATTTAAAACCTGAAAAGACCTTAACAAGTAATTAGATTTAATCAGTGAGAAAAAGTTTCCCACCACAGAAAAGCCCAGAATCAGAGGACTTCACTACTTAGGTATACCAAACATTTAAAGAATGAGTATCAATTTCTCTTAAATTATTCCAAAAAGTCAAAGAAGAGGGAATTCTTCGAAACATATTCTATGAGGCCAGCATTATTCCAATACCAAAACCAGACAAGAACTAACAAATGAAGAAAACTACAAGCCAATTTCTTTGATGAACATAAATGGAAAAATCCCCAAAATACAAGTAAACTGAATTCAACAGCACATTAAAAAGAATATTCTTCTATACCATCAACTGGGATCTACCCTAGGGATGCAAGGATGGTTCAATTTATGCAAATTCAAAAGTATGGTACATCATCTCCACAGAATGAAAGACAAAAAGTTAAGATCATCCCAATACAGGCAGAAGAGAAATTTAATAAAATTCAACATCCCTTCATGCTAAAAATGCAGAACAACTTAGGTATAGAAGGAATGTATCTAAACATCATAAAGGCAGTTTATAATAAATCAACAATTAACATTATAATGACTGAAGAAAAGCTAAAAGTCTTTTTTAAAAATCTGGGGAAAAGACAAGGTGCCCATTTTCACCACTTTCACTAAACATAGTCTGGGAGTCCTATTCAGAGAAATTAGGCAAAAGAAAGAAGTGGAGGGTATATAAATGGTAAAAGAGGGAGCTGAACTATCACTGTATGTAGATGACATGATATAACACAAAGACTCCATAAAAATTATTAGAATTAATAAACAAAGATGGCAAAGTAGCAGGATTTAAAATCAACACATAAAAATCACTACTAGTGAATTATCTGAAACAGAAATCAAGAAGGCAATTACCATTCATAATAGATACAAAAAATAAAATACCTAAGAATACATTTAACCACTCAGGTGACAGACATCTACAATGAAAACTATAAAACAGTGATGAAGAGAACTGGAGAGAACATTAAAAAGTGGAAATACACCATCAGTTCATGGATTAGAAGAATCAATATTGTTACCATGTCCACACTACTATCCAAAGCAATCTACAGATGTAATGCAACCCTTACCAAAATAACTGACGTTTTTCACAGAACTAGATACAAAATACTAAAATTTGTATGAAACCTTTAAAAAAGCACAGATAGCCAAAGACATCATGAACAAAAAGAATGAAGCAGGAAGCACCACACTACAAGGCTTTAGTAATCAAAACAGGATGGCACTGGCATAAAATCAGGAACACAGACCAAGGGAATGAATAGAGAGCCCAGAAGTAAATGCACACCTCTATGACCAAATAACCTTAAAAGAAAAACCAAAGTGTTCTAAGAATACACTTTAGTGAAATTATAGTCTTTTCATTAAAGGATGCTGAGAGAATCCAACTAGACCCCCACTTCTCACCCATTTCAAATATAAAGTAAAAATGGATTAAAGACTAAAATGTAAGACCTGGAAATAGGAAACTACTACAAGTGTAAAGGAAACACTTCAGGATGTTGGAATGGGCAAGCTTTTTTTTTTTTTTTTGAACAGGATCCCAAAAGCACTAAAAGAAAAAGTGAAGATAGTCAGGGATTCCATTGAACTTAAAAGCTTCTGCACAGCAAAGGAAACAGCATGGTAAAGAGACAGATGATAGAATGGGAGAAAGTGTGTGCAGACCATACATCTGACATGAGGGGTTCATATCCAGAATATGTAAGAAATAAGAACACTCAATAGAAAGAAGAGAAATACCTCAATTAAAAAACAGGCATTAAACCTAATTAGACATTTCTAAAAAGAAGACACACTAATGATCATAAAAAAATTTTCAACATCATTAATTATCAGGGAAATGTAAAACAAAGCCACAATAAAATGGCATTTCACCCCAGTAAAAATGGCCATTATAAAAAAAAAGATAAAAAATGCTAGTAAGGATGTGGATAAAACCCTAGGACACTGTGGTCAACAGGAATAGCCATTGTATGATTTAGATACGAGGTGTTCCCCAAAAGTTCATGTGTGACAAAACAGAAGAACCAAGAGGTGAGATCATTAGATTTCCAGAGTTGTAATTTAATCCACGGATTAATCCACTACTATGGATTAACTGGATGGTAACTGTAGGAAGACAGGCTATGGTAGGAGATGATAGGACACTGGGGACGTACATTTGGAATTCATATTTTGTCTCTGGTGAGTGGAGCTCTCTCTCTGTCTCTTGGTGCCATATCCTAAATTGCTTTCCCCCACCACACCCACCCTTCCACCATGATGTTCTTCCTCACCTTGGACCCAGAGGAATGGTGTTAGCTGTCTATGAAATGAGACCTCTGAAACCAAGAGCACCAAATAAACTTTTCCTGCTCTAAAATTGTTCTTGCAAGTCTTTTGGTCTCAACGACAGAAAAGCTGAATAAAACAACCGCTGTGGAAAACAACATGGAAGCTCCTCAACAAATTAAAAACTACCATGGGACCCAGCAATTCTACTTGTGAGTATTTATCCAAAGAAATATAATCAGTATCGGCCTCAGCAGGAAAATTCACTGCAAAACTATTCAAAATAGCAAAGGGACGGAAACAAGCTAAGTCCATCAACTGATGAATGGATAAAGAAAATACTTAAGTATATACCATGCAATACTCTCCAGACATGGAGAGCTTGTCATTTGCAGCACTTAAACAGGTGATGTTTTCTAGAGCTGGAGATTATTATAGTATGTGAAAGAAGCCAGGCATGGAAAGACGAGGACCACATGATCTCACTTGTATGTGGAATCAAAGCCAGGTTATCTCATAATGTGAGAGTAGAACTCTGATAGTAAGAGGAGAAGGAAGGGATGGGAAGGGATGGATGGAGAAAGAGGGATCACTGGGAACTAAGTCACAGTTAGGAGCAAGAAATTCTGACATGCTACTGCACAGCAGAGTGAACGAAGATATCCATGAGGTACTGTATGTTTCAAAACTTTAGAAGGGATTTAATATTTTCACCATAAAAAATGATAACTGTTTGAAGGGATATGTATGTATAACCTGATTTAAACATTATACAATGAATACATGTATCTAAACACCACCTGACTAATATGTACAATTTTGAATTTTTATGTTAGTTTTAAAAAAATAACCATTAACTATAAGTGTGAATAAATATTTTTATTTTAAAATGAATTTAACTGTCTCCATTCTTCATTTCACTGATATGCCTGTATCCTCACCTTCAGGGACAGGTATAGTGTATGTGATGAGTGAAGAGACTTTAGAAAGGTCGAGTAGGCAGCCATGAGGACAATAGCATAGTCTCTTCTAAGCCCTGGGGCTACAATTCACAGGACAGACACGTTCACTTTATGGGGTTGGGAAGATCAGAAACGAAGACAGAAAACAGTCACATGGAAAACAAGAGGAAAGAAGGGAGAGAACCAGATTCTCTTTCAAGGACCTACCGTTCCATCCCCACCGCAGGCCAGAATTCTCAGATTAGGTACCTTCCTGTAGAGCTCAAGCCTGAAGAGCAAACAGAAGAAAAAGTAAACAAAAGAACAAGTACTGTGGGTAGCAAAGAGAAAACACAGGACATGATCGGGGAAGTGGCATCCCCTGGGAAAAATGTGCCATCCTGAGGATGACAATAACCTTAAAACTGGTCCAAGTAACCACAGGAGAACTCGTCCAGCAATTGGACCACAGGTAGAAGCCAACAGTATTTTAAATGGCCAATACTGAATGGGATTTGGGCGTGTCCCTGGGTTCTTATTTCTCATGCTTCCCTTTATTATATCAACTCGTATTTATTTTTTTCTCTTTAGTTCTTGACTTTTTCTCTTTTTCTTTTCCTATCATTCACTCTTCTCCTTTCTTAAAGAAAACCACCATTAATTGATAAACAATACCCCTTATATGTCTTCTTATTATTATATTAGCTTTTCCTGGAATTACTTAGTTTTAAATCTGTATTCCCACTCTTAATTCTAGAACTTTTTTTTTTAGAGAAATGGAGATTTTCTCCACTATTGTTATAACCAAACCTACAAGTCTATCACTCAATGGACTCACTCACAGCCCTACTTACACTCCCAGCCCAAGAGGGGAAGATTTATTGATTTTCCCGTACTGTTGACTTTGCCTGCTGAGGACAGATTGTGTTCTCCTACCAGATGGCTCTCAAGAAGATGTAGAGATGCTGCCCCTGGTGATCATCTGCTACTTAATGAAGCTATTACTGGGTCTGCTCTAGAAAACATCACCTGTTGAAGTAAAAGGATTTTTTTTTCTTTTTCTGAAAATATTTCCTGTCCTTTCTTACTTTCTATGGTGACCTATAAAGAATCTATCTGAGGTCTCACTAAAGTGATAAAATCTTATTAAATGTCAACAGATAAAAATCACAAGCCAGCATAATAGATTCGCCTTAGCACAATCAAATACAGAAAAAAATACAAAAGGCTTAGAGCAAACTCTAGTGGCAAAGAAAGGCAAAGATTTGGGGAATGACAAATTTAAGTTTCATAATTCATGTTCTTCTGCATGTTTAAAATATATAATCTATCCGTTCATGCAGGAATAGCGTTTCTGTAGAAATCATCTGAGTTGACATCTCTTTGCTTCTGATATTGCTACTTATTTAAAAAACTCCTATCCTTTATGTTTTAAAGTTTAATCAGATAACATCAGAACTCTCTTAGTAGGTGGCTTTAAAACAGGAAGTACAAAACAGCAAAAGTGATCCGGCTCTTTTCCACCATGCACATTGAATCACCTTCATGTTGACCTAATTTTCAACATTCTAGCAAAAACAGAGAATGAGATTTTTGAGAAACTCGAAAAATGGATTGAGTAGGAGTAGGAATTTAAATGTTTTTCCCATGTTGGTGTAGAGCCCACAGTTAAAATCATCAATCAATCAATCTCTCAAACACACACATATGCACACATGCAAGCCCTCCAAACCAAATATTCACAAATAAATATGGCTGTGCTCTCCAGAGGTCAACCCACATTGCAAGTAAGTGTGCATCTCCAAAGTTGTACATGCATAAACAGAAAAATAAGGGGTCCTTTCTCAGTTCACAACTTGCTATGAATAATCTACAGTAGCACACAACACACATGAGCAGCAAATACATTGAAAGTAATCAATGAGTCAGCCATTGAGAAGTATGTTTATTTATTTATTTATTAGTTCTAATCAGTTATACATGACAGTAGAAAGCTCTTCAATTCATTGACGCAAATGGAGCAGAATTTTTCACTTCTCTGGTTGTGCATGAAGTAGAGTCACACCATTTGGGCAATCATACATGTACTTAGGGTAATAATGTTCATCCCATTCCACAGTCTTTCCTACCCCTTTCGCCCCTTCCTCATCTCCCCTTTTGCCCATCCAAAGTTCCTCCACTCAGCCCATACCCTCCCCATATGGATTAGCATCCACTTATCAGAGAAAACATTTGGCCTCTGTTTTTGTGAGATTGGCTTATTTTGCTTTGCATGATATTCTCCAACTCCATCCATTTTATGTTTTGAAAGAAAGTAACACAAGAAAGAATAAAAGAGACCATCAGATAACATTTTAAAGGTAAGAAAGTACAGTTGGGAGAGTAGAGAAGAGATGGTCAAAAAATGTTTCACAAGGTAATCAGGTAAGGAGCTTGACCCTCAAATCAGAAAGTTCTATCTTGCCTACAATACATTTGGATCCTGGAGGATATTCCAGACTTACGCATCTTTTGGCCCTTCCTGCGAAAGGTCAAAAACTTGCCGTGGATTCAGATACCACATGAACATCTGTAGGACTTTGGTTCCCTGTAGAAATAGAGAGAAAAAAATGAAAATAATAAAAATTTCCCAATATTAAAAAAATAAAAATGCAGAAATTTTCTAAAACAATATTTACTTATAAAAAATGTAGAAAAGTTGTTAAAATAATGAGCTTTGTTCACAGATAAACAAAGGTTGAACAGCAAAGTGAGATGCTAGTCTAATGTGCAATTCTGGGCAAGTTTCTTAATTTCATTAACTTCCATCTCCCTTCTCTTTAATATAGAGATAAGATGCCTAGTTCACAAACTGGTTGCCAGTGTTAAATGCAATGGTCCAGGAGCACATCATAGTGCCTGGTGTGTGATAGGCTCTTAATGAATGGTATTTATAACTTTATTAACATTGCCTAATGTGTGGAAATGCATACAGGAAAGATAACAATCAGCATCTGCAATGTAACCTAATTTTTACTTTTTGCACAGATTATTATTGTCTGCATAATATAGAAATTGGGTAGTATTGGCAAAGCATGATTTCATTTTTTTTCTAACAGTTACTGGGAATATATACAAGTCATATATATATACAAGTCTTATATAAAACTGTACCAAGTTAGTAAGACTATAGTTTACTTTGAGACTTTTCCAATCTCCATGTCTGTGTCAATTTAAACCAAACCTTTCTCTGTCACATGAAAGTTTTTGGAGTGTGTTAAATAACTATGACATGTATCAAGATGATCAGGGGTTTGGGGTTGTGCTTCAGTGGTAGAGCTTTCAACTAACATGTGCAAGGCACAGGGTTTGATCCTCAGCACCACATAAAAATAAAATAAAGGTATTGTGTCTGACTACAACTTAAAAATATATATATTTAAAAACAAGATGATCAGGAAGAAAGGCAAAAGGCAGTTTGGAAATAATCTCTTACAGAGAACTGTGCAAAAAGAAATAAATGATCTTTTCATTACTCAATACCACAAGAGCTTTAAAATTAAGTGGGATGCCTCACTTTATGAACCTCAGAGCAAATAATATTTGATCAGTTAAGCAGAGTTGGTCGGTTGTAATTCTGTTCTGTTAGTGAATATCATGCTTGCTCTTTCCTAAAATATTCCTAAATTTGTATCATATCTACTGTATTTAAGAGTCATCCTCCTGTGGTAGAAAAAGCATGACATTTGAGTCAGAACTAACTTGGATGTTCTAACTACGTGATCATGAACACTTACAATCTTGCAGAAATGCCGTGTATAAACCAGAAGGGACGTCTACCTTCCAGGGTGATTATGTGAATTAAGTGAAACGGGAGCAGTTATGTATCAAGCATGGTATGTGGCACAAAATAGACCTTGATAAATGTGAGTGCCTTTCTTTCTTGCTCTTTGTTAATCTATGCATTAAATTGCACTTGATGGTGTGAGGGTTAAAGCGTAGTTTGTAATTATCACATTGTTATGCCAGTTGCTACAGAGGCCAATGCAGGTCTTTTGTTCCAAGTATCATCCAAACCTGCAATTTAAAAGTT
The DNA here is from genome assembly GCF_001458135.2 of Marmota marmota marmota. Lineage (NCBI taxonomy): Eukaryota > Metazoa > Chordata > Mammalia > Rodentia > Sciuridae > Marmota > Marmota marmota. The sequence continues at coordinate 13,593,430 of NW_026000164.1, read as the reverse complement.
CTGCTTTATCATGTGCCTGCTATAATTTTAGGAATAATATTCTACTCATAATTATTACCAGCAGTCCTTCAGTTTCACCACAGGACATATTTTGCTCCCTGTCAAATACAAACAGATTTAGAGACATAATGCTAACAAAATTGGATCATTTTCTTTCTCCCCATGCTGGGCCTTGCTCCCAAGTGTGTTTGGGATTATTTCAATAATCTTTTATGTTTAATAAGTAACATAAGAGTCATTTTAATGACCAACCAATTTATAGAACATTTCCAACCAACTTGCTAGAAAATTAATTTTTCAGTTTTGGATTCCCTGAGCAGTGTGAATTGTTGGTGTTAATTACTCCTTCCTACCTTTGCTGTGCTAGAGTGCACATCTCAATCTCAGCTTCACCTACTATGCATATGATACAAGGTGATTAACACCTTTCAGAAATGTAAAAATAAAAACATGGAGAGATTATTTTTCCTTAACCTAAAATTTCTCTAAAAGATGTGAACAGCAGCACTGTTTTGGTTTTGCTAATTTTCAATTTGTGTTAGTGGGAACCTAATTATCTCAAATTATTCTTTCCAGGGAAGGGTATTAATGAAGGCTGGTGAGTTGCTCACTGCATGTCCTGGGGAGGTGCCATTTGTGAAGCCATCTATTGGGATGATGCTGCTTCCTGGGAATTGAGCAGGAATGACCAAGCATGGCTACCCTATCAGAGCTGACATTCAGCATGATATAATTACTTTTTTAAGAATAGAAGTTCAGTGGGTTAGACAAAGGGGAATGAAGAGAAGAAAGGGAGGATGGAAAAAGGAAAGACAGTGAAATGTGACATAACTTTCCTATGTACATATATGAATACACCACAGTGAATCTCACCATTGTGTACATCCAAAAGACTGGGATCCTAATTAGAATAAGATATATACCAAGCTTGTATAAATATATCAAAATAGATTCTACTGTCATGTATAACTAAAAAGAAAAAAATAATTAAAAAAAAGTAATCTTCTTTCCAAGACACGATATTCATTAGGAAAAATAAATGTTTGAATAAAAGCAATTGAAAAAAAATCAATCCTAGCAGGTGGGGGAAAAAGGTCTAATTCACACATTTAAGTGAGTTCCATTAACTCTGCTGCCACCTCTAGGATAAGCTACTTTAGGGCTTTAATAGAGGTAATTTATTAAATAGAATTGAATGGCCTGACAAATACTAATTCACTGGGGAAAGAGTAATTTGTTTCTTTCTCAATGCAGGATTAAATCTACCCAGTCATTTATACAACTGTCAGTCACTAGCATGTCCCAAGCACTCCTGTAGTTACCACAGGCTCTGTGACAAACAAAAGAGTTGCTACTTTTCTGCAAGAGTTTGGTTTTCTCTAAATGAAAAAAAAAAAGTAATTTACACATGAATTCCAATACACATCGCAGAGATAATACCCCACTGACCACAGAACTTTTTGAGATACTATGTGACTGGGTATTCCTGAGGGGTTAAAAAAAAATTACCCTTTCCAGCTCTCAGGAAAATGCATCTTCCCCTCAAATAAGTGGATTGTTACAGAAGGAAATGAACAAGGTTCATTCATTCCCCTGCTTTGTGCCCAGCAGTTTTAGGTGGGTGAATGAACCAGAGATCATCTTGCTCTCAGAAGGAAGTTCTATGCATTGTTCATAGAGGAAAATGTGGCAATAATGACTTGGGGCTACGGAGAAGCAATTAAATACAGGTCAGCTCAAACAGCACACAGATTCATCAAAGCACTGCCAACAATTCTGCCATATGATCAAGTCTTGGTTCTTATGGACATTATCTAGATCATGCAAGAGACAACTGCTCAGACAGTGTGAGCTAAAAAGTGTGAACTTCACTTTGTGGAAAACGAAGAATCACTGAAATGCTTTAATCAGAAATAGACCAACATTTTAATGCAGCACCAGTCTGGCTAAGACATGCAGGTTCTAGGCCTAGCAAAGAAGCCCCATGGATTGGTTAGTGTCCTACCACCCCCAGGTTCCCACCAATATTACAATTTAGAAGAGGAGCTTTATACATATTTGTGGTTTGAGTGTTTTGATCCCATCTGTTGATGCTGGTTTACCAAGAAGATCTTGAGGCTGTATTTTAACACATGCCCTCATCTACTCTCTGCTCCTCTGTCCTCTTCCCAGGCAATGCTAACCCTTAGGGAGCCTACACTTTTATTTATCTCCAGGTTGAAACATCTCCATCACTGCAAAAACCAACTTCCTCATTGAAATTGTTTGTCCAATTATTTAGAAACAGATTGAAGACTGAAATTCCTCCTCTGAAGTATTTCCTCTTCATCTGCCTCTTCTCCCCACCTTAGTGTGACTGGCCCCTGACTTGGGAAGGAGGACTTGTCTAAGGGATCCTGTGGGCAGATGGTGGTATGGGCTCAGCAGCAACAGCCTGTCCACCGGCTGAACATCCCTTCCTCAAATGCTCCTGCCTGTCAGGACCTGGAGCCCTGACCCAGGGATGCAAGGTCTACCATCCCTCTGCCCTGGAACTGCACATAGGTCAGGGTAAAGAGCAGAGTCTCATACCCTCGACTCTCAGAACTGGGTGGCAGAAATCATTCTAGTGTCAGAACATCTGCTTAACCCTAAATTTATAATGCAAATCATCTGGAATGAAGTAAAAAAATAAAAAAACATAGGGGTAGGGGAAAAAGAGAGAAAGAAAAAGCAAGCCAACACAGGGCACATTGAGAGGCAGCAAAAACTCTTCAAGACTCAAATTAGAAAGATGTTAGTGACTCTGGGCCATCAAAGAGAAATCATAGTTTTTGAAATTAAAGTAGAAGTATAAGGGAGGGGCCCTACTTCTCTAGTCCTCTAAAGTTCCCATACAGAGGAGGGGTCCATATTGAGGTAAGCTCTGTCTTCCATCTACTACCTCCTTCCTGCAGGGGGAGTTGTTCAAAGAAAATATTTCCATCTCTGATCTAAGTGCCTGTTTCTTCAAATAATTCAGATCTCAACAATAATTACAGCACTACCAGTGTCCAAGCCTTTGCAAAACAATATAGTCTCCACTTTGGAAATGTTGGAAAAACAGACAATTCTTGTAAAGCTTAAAATTAAAAAAAATATATAAACTAATGCATTTTTTTCAAAGAAGGACGTAGAAGTAACTCCTGTGTTTGTTTATACCATGTTGAAAATTTTCCTGACATACATATAATAGAGTATAAGAAAAAAGCCACAGGTATTTTTCTTGCCAGGAGATGGCGCTATCATCTAGTAGATGAAGTTTCAGAGAGGAAATAAAATCTAAATATTTTATATCCAAAAACCAGATAATGGGATAAGTAAATTATTAGAAGGCAAAAATGAGGATCCAACTGATTTTTTTCCCTCTATTATTGGTAACACAGTAAGCCCTTGCCAATCAGAGTGGCTTTCTGGGCAGCAGGGGTTAGCAGCACCTGGCAGCTGGTTAGAAATGAGAGTCTACCCAGGAGATTCAGAGCCATCCCTGACTTACTGAGGCAGCATCTGCAACAGTAGCAGGATCTCCAAGCAAACTGCATATTAAATGTAATCACGCTGCTCTGTTCAAAAGCCAAAAGCTTTCACAAACCTAAAATTCTTTAAAAACAGCAAAAACCTAGTTGCCTTTGCACAAATCCAAAATCCTCATCCAAGTTTTCCATAGGTTCATTCTAATCTTTATCTAATCCCATTTCCAATAACTTAATATGCACACTCCACTCACCACATTGTCCTTGAAGTGAATAATTTCCATCATGACATCTGATCTTCTATTCATATTGTTTATTATACAATTATTAGTCTGCCACGTACTGTGTGCTAGAAATAGATTACCTATCACCCTGAAGTCATATCTTGCCTTTAAAATTTCACAGCACTTTCAGTCAGAGCCATTCAATTCAGAATAAACAGTGAAAGTTATTTGAATTATTTTGTTTTTCTATTTTGTGTCATTAAAAAACACAAATCCTTAAAAAATCACTTAACCCTATCTTCTTGCTTTCAATTTTTTTGTTTTGTTTTCTGTTTAATGAAACAGGGAATGACACTAGTCTCTGAAGACCCTGTCATCAACAATTTACACAAATACTAGAATAGGAACAAGCTGTTTCTTAACTTGTCAGATCTATGAAGACAGGCACAACTCACAAGCTTCTGTGGGCCTAGGAGAAAAGTTTGATTATAATGATTTAGTAAATGTGTTTTTATGTGACCTTTCATGATAAAATGGATTTTATATGAACTGTTATGATAAAATAATTTGATACTAATTAGCATGTGGCACTCAGGTGGCCAAAATCATAAAGCCAACTACATCCACTTTGCTGTATTCCATGGTTCTCAACCATATCCCAACCCTTGGTAGGCTACAGGGAGGTGAGCTCAAGAGCAGTCATGGTTCAGGGCAAACTGAACCTCAAAGGGTAAGAAACCCATTCTTAGTTCCTCCTCTATGGACACTTGAATCCACCATCATTTTAATATTAAGATCATCATTCAGCAACTCAAAATCAAAGGATGTTTCCTTGTTTATAGTACATTTATTTCCCCTGATCTCTACGATGCCAAAACACATTCTTAGCATAGCAAGTTATCAAGAATCTTGAGAAAAGAAGAAAAGAGGGATAGGGATGTTACCTGTAAATCATAAACTCTCCTAAGAGAAGCCTTAACATAGTTAATGTGTCTTTAGTAACAATGACGTCCTTTGGACTACGGGGTTAATCCTAACTATAGGACTCCCTTCCTTACATGCAGAGGCAAAAGAGCTTCCAACCTCCAGTTGTTCACTGTGAAACCTCAAAGAATCTTGTCTCCAAATGTAAATTGTTCACATGAAAACACCAGAAATCAAAGTCTATAGAAGCGTAGATAAGAAGCCCCAGAGAGTGGGAAGAGAAATGGATGAACAAAGACCCAGATTTTAGAACAAATTCTATCCTTTAAAGAGCATTGTCACTTTAGGTGTGTCACTAAATATTTGTAAAGCTGTTTCTATATTTTCAAGGTAATCATTACCTACTAAAAGGGTTTGGGCAAGGACAGGATGAAATCCTTGGAAGCCTATATATTCTACAGCTTTGGTGGTGTCTGTTAATAATTGCTCTGACTCATGAGTCATCCATCTCCCTTATCTTGAGGAGAGGGGCAAAAGTAGTTGGGTCTAAGTTACAATGGGAAGAACTAAAGATGGCTTGATAGAGGGATTCCCAAGGAATCCCTTGGGAACTGTGAATCCCTGAAACAGTAACCAAGAGAAATTTGGGAATGATCTTTCTTGAAAACATATAAAGAAAATGTCAGTAGTTTGGAGGACCTCTGCCTCGGTCCAGTTGGAAGTAGAGGAATAAATCACAGAATCTCCAGGCTTTGCCCAGCCCAATGAAGCCAACAATAACCTTGTCCTGTGAAACTAGCTGTCGGCCAATGCTTGGGGTCCTGGTGGTGCTATTTTAATTAATACTGGGAATTATGTTTTCAAGAAATCATCTAAAGCTCTAAGTCAAACTCATGACAAATGACTCACCTGGTTTCCTCCACTCTTGGGGTTCACAAACACCAGCAAGGGTTTCATGAGAGGAGAAGAGATGGGTTTTATCACAAAAGGACGACCTTTGTTTTCCTGCTGGAAGAAGCAAGCAACACAGTTAGTACAGAAATCTATGCCTTGAAAGCAACTGCAAAGCAAAGAAAGTGGGAGTCCAACGTGGGCACTCCCTCCTACCCCTCCATCCACCAAAAACTCCTTTATCTTCTTTTGCAAGGATGACTCTTCATAGGACCCTCCATACATAAGTTGGAAGTCTCTTAAACTATAATTTGCTTCAGATAATTAAGCCTTGCTTTTGAGTTTACTCTGTGTACTCTAGGAATTCTAGAAATGTGGATTCTTATCATCTTCTTCTTTTTCATCATCATCATCAGAATCTTTGGGACGAGGTTTCCGTGCATATGCTCGAACTCTGAAGTGACAGTTGAGATGTCTGTGTGTGTGTGTGTGCCTGTGTGTGTGTGTGCCTATTTATTTATTTGGAACAGAAAGCATTCTGGTGAGATTAGAATATAAAGAAGGAGAAAGAGAGGTAGGAGCTGTGTCAGAAACCAAGCTTGGGCCAGGGCATCCGCACAGAGCAGGCTATGGAAAGGAAGCTGTATTTCCTTGAAAGCAAACTCTCCAACACTTACTTCAGTTCCTCTTTTACTGGCTTTCCTTTTAAAGCTTGTTCTCTTCTTCTTCCGATTGGAAGCCTTCAGGGAGTTCTGTAGGGAAAGAAAGAGCTGCCTGAGCCCAGAGGCAGGCAGCCCCGGGGCTTCCATGCAGAACCATGTAGAGAGTGATGGCAGCACATGCTGTGGACTGCATGCTTCTCATGCTTTGACACTTCCAAGCCACTGCTCATGGGTAAGCCACAGACAGAAACCAGTCGAGTGCTTCAGAGTGAGCAACTGACTCCCCAGCACACGGAGGGCAGGGAGGGAGAGCCCCAGGGGCTCTCGTGGACTCACATAACAACACATGTTATACCTGCCAACCCTCCCAGTAAAAATGGAAGAATCCCAAATTCTCTGAGGGGCTCCAGTCTCCCGCCCAACCAGGTCCGTCTCCCGCCCAACCAAGTTCAAGTTCATCTCCTGGTATGGAGATCACCTATGTGGAAATGTAAAAAAGGAGGCCATTTTTCATGTTTTTCTTTTCTTTTGTTTCTTTTTTCTTTCCTGTTAACTTTTTTAATGGTCTTTTAATAATAATTATCATAAAATGACTCTTGACCCCAACAGAACTTCATGATCATACCAACTACTGTATTAGCACTGATGTCTAATATTTTAAATGCTGAGTGAGGTAAGAGTCACCTTAAGTTACTTAAAACAGTAGGAGGGCAGTAATTGCCCTCTCTTTCTCTGTCTAAAGGCCATTGGTTTAGAAGGTCTTCCTGCTTCTATAGTAGCCTTTATTTTATTCTCTCATGGAAGTGCCTTGGACTAACTGAAATACAGTGACCTTTGAATTTGCTTTCCTTTCTAGGGATTTTATAGACCACAACTTGATGGTTATTTCAACTGACCATTAACTCTTAATATTTGATTTAGACGCTTAGAGAAGAACCTGTTAGAGAACAGACACAACTTACTGGTTGGAGACAAGGCAAAATCAGATTTAATAAGCAGAGTCAATAATTAATTAGACTGCATCTTCACAAGGATAAGATATTACTGACCATATAATAGATGTCTGACCAAGTGTTGAAGGCCTGAAATGCAGAATTCTTAACTTAGAAGTTCATATAAGTATACATACTTGCCATTGTTTGAGCAGTTAAAAATTTTTAAAACAGCTTGAAGAAATTTAGCTATCTAATTATCTACTTTTTAGAGTATTTTCCCATAGAGCATTCAAAATAAACTTTAGTCTAGATTACATATATTAATGCATCAAAAATTAACAAGATCCAAACTACTTTGCTTTTATTTCACTTTGACTTGAATATACAAAAAAAAAAAAAGTTCATCTATCACCTGTGTTTACCAAGGATGAAAGAAACTTTTAAGAATTACCACTTGTCTCAAGGTTTTCTTTCCCCATCAGTTTAGAATAAAATGAAAAAGACCCTGGAGCTTATGGGTGCGCTAGACCCCAGGTGATTACTCATACTTACTGTTGACTATATCTCCCCTAAAAATAGATCTCCAGGTTTCTAAACCCTGGTTCAATGGGTCTTTTATCATGTCCTTGTCTCTTTTGCATTATGAAAGTATGTGATATATTTCAATAGATTTTGGTTTGTATAAAAGGGTAGAAAAAGGATCTAAAGGCTTTAAAAGTTTAATCAGCCACATGATCCAAGAAAAATGTTGGAAACTACTAGGCCGGCAGAAGAAGTGTCTATTTGGTGTCAATAAATGATGCTCTCAAAGATTCTCAACCATGTTTACATATAAGTCTCACCCAAAAAGCTTTGTAAAAACTATTCATACCTGGACCATATCAAATGTTCTTAATAAATCTGTTTGGGATGAAGCCCAACCAAGGATATTTTTTAAAAGCTCCCCAGGCAATTCTACCATGTAGCCAGGGCTGAGAACTGCTTTTTGAAGCAGAAAAGAGGAACATGAGGAGTATATAGAAGGGTACAGCAGATCAACAGGGGGAAGCTTGAGTCTGATAGACTTGGTAGGGTCCCCAAATTCCTCATTACAACCTTGTGACCTTGGCCAAGTCAATTGAACTTTTTGAAACATCAGTCCCTTAATTTTAATATGAAGAGGTAATAATACCTACCTCAAAGGACAGGTGTGAGTTTAAATGAGAAAAGAAATGTGAAGCAGTTAGCCCAGTATCCACTGCCTCGTCCCCAGCTGTACAGCCCAGCACCCAGCACAAGGTTGGCAGGATGTCTGCACTCCATCTTTGTTGGAACAGGGTGCACACGTTATCATACCTCACAGCACTTACTAACCCTCCGCAGAGTTTGGAAGTGAACCCTAGGAACTTAACGCGTGCCTCCTAACTTAGCACTTCTAGCCATTCACTGTCAAGAGCAGCTGCAGGATGCCACGTGCTTGCAAGGACACGCTGTGGACCTTGATTTTTGACTCTAAGAGATAGGTCTATCAGATCAGGCCAAGATCTTACAACAAGTTTCTTAAACTTGTCTGATCATAAAATCACAGCATTTCAGATGATTTTGAGGATCAAGCACACAAGGGGAACACGGAATTGGAAAAACACATCGAAATAAGGGTAGATATCTGAGATTAGTGCAGGTGAGGAACTCAACTCCCATAGGGAACAGACACACAAAACAGCCTTGGTAACACAGAGGTAGCAAATGCAAGTTCTTCTTAGCCTCACCCGGACGAAGGCATCTGAGGCCTTCCTCACTTCACAGACCAAGAAGAGGGTGAAGCCCAAGCACGGTGTTGTACAGTACCTGCGGGCGTCTGCGTGATTTCTGAGACCTTACAGCCCTACGGTGGTCAGACAGCAACAGTGAGAGTGTGCAGTTTCCCAGCACGCCTCAACGTTCCCGAAGGCTCCCTTCTGTGCACATGGAAATATATACTTCTGTCTGAACATACGACCTCATTTGGAAGGCAGCATAATTCAGTGAGGAACAGAGGAGGCAGACTGAGGAGGTGTTTGGGCCACAAGAAGATAAGTCACCTACCCTCACGAACCTGCAGCCTGGCCTATCCTCCTGTGTCAGACTGTTAGAGAATCTAACACAACAATCTGCTTTTCAAGAAGGTCAAAAGGATACCAAGAAGGTATTGTGCATATTTGTTGAAGATAGAGTTAACAATTCTTTAATTCTTGGCCTGTCATCCAGAACGTCCAGGGCAGCTAACTTAGGGACACAAACGATTCCTTTTGCAAGATTAATACTATCCAAACAGGGTTTTGTTGTTGCTGCTGTTTTGAGGGGTTTTGTGGGTTTGTTTGTTTTTGTTTTTGTTTTGTAATTCTTCTGATCCCAACAGTAGTTGCCCCTGTACATTCTGTGCCTGCTCTTTTGTGAAAGACCTAAAGAAAAATAAAGGCGTTTTGTTTTTTTGGACCCGATATCAGGGTAATCTTACCTTGCCACAGAAGTAATCCTATCAACAAGACCCTTAACATAGTTATGACTCCTTCTTGGGCTGTTAAGAAATACTTTGGTATGAATCACTCAACTGTGAAAGAAACTTTAGGTCTTATTACTCTTAAGGGATTTTTCCAGGTTATGGGGAATAATCACAGGTCTTAAAAAAAAAATAAAGATATGCCAATTCATCATCCCAAAGGAAGTCATCCCCCCAAAATACTGAACCAAACTCTGATAGGCAACAGGAATGAGAAGCAGGGACTGAGTTTCTCATTGCCTGCTCTAGCTAGGTCACGGTGATTCTGAGGATGGGCAAGCAGAAGAATAAAGAAAACCCACATCAAAAGTTAAGGACACAGGAGAGGGAGGAGGGTAAGGAGTGTGGAAGTGCTGGGGACTGAAATGGAGCAAATAATATTCTATAACATGTTTGAATATGTCAAAATGAACCCCACGACTACGTGTAACTATAATGCACTAATGAAGACATTTTTTAAAAAGTTAAGGACATGGTCTCAAAAGCTGCAAATAGTCATATACCTGGTTAAATCACAAGTACTAGTTGACCTTTAGAATTCACCAAAGGAAACTTGGGCAATTTTAAGGGATACTGTTGGTCATTGCATAAAATTAGCTATTACATTTCATAGGCCCCCAGCATTTAAAGAACATTTTCCAATTATAAGGGATTAAAAAAACTAAAAGGACTAATATAAAAAAAAAGCTCATTCAGGGCCATGAAGAAATGAATACAGCATTATTTATAAGTGGAACATTAAAAACAATATAACTACCTATCAATAGGGAGATTAACAAACTGTAATACAACCATTGTATGGGATGTGGACAGCAGTTTAAAATATGACTTGGGTCTCTAGGTCTTCATATAGACCTGTCCCCAAGGGTCATGTTATTACTAGGCTGGAGCAAGTTCTAAAGCATTGAAGAGTAGCATGAGGTCTCATATTAAAAACATGTACCCCAGTGCTCACAATGTCTCTATATCTTTTCCATGGGTATGTTTTTATGCATGTAAATTAGTACTGATAATTCCATATGAATTTTTAAAACATTTCTTTCAGTTGTAGATGGACACAATACCTTTATTTTATTTATTTATTTTTATGTGGTGCTGAGGATCAGCACCAGTGCCTCACACAGGCTAGGCAAACACTCTACCACTGAGCTACAACCTCATCCCCCATATGGATTTTTGATGGGGGAGATGGGGGAGAGAGACCTATAATTTAAAATGTTGGTAAAAGAAGACTGTTTTTTTAATCCAAAAAGTTTACTTTTTTTTACAGGAAAAACATTTATGCATTACTCATTAAGAACTACACAATAAATCAAAAGACACAGTACTATCATTCTTCAAAGAAACCACAGTGCTCCTATTCAGGCCTATACAGTCCCAACGGACTCAATTCAGGAGAGAGGACGAAGCATCATTTTATATTCTTTGCACAAAACCATAGAAACCCTTTGAGATTACTGGGAGGGTTACAAAACAGAAACAATTTTGGAAAAGCCAGTGGTTCAAAAGCAAAATTTTTTTTTTTGAAGGATGTCTTGTCTCATGATGCGAAACTTCTGCAAAAAGCTTTCCCGCCCTCATATTCTACAGGTGAGTCCTGTAAGACATTCATGTGATGTGTGTCTTACTCCTCCTCTACAAGCACTTGCCCTGGTGTTTGAATAGAATCAGCATTGTTTATCTAATCAAAATTTTGTTCTCTAAGATTTTCAGTCCAAAAGAAAAACGCTGATGTCTGTAACTTAAGATATAACTTGGAATCTAAACATATCAACAGATTCAGCCTCAAATCTTCAGATTTTTTTCGATTTGGATTCTTTAAAATCATCTACCTTCCACCATCTTTTCACTTCCAGTAATTAACTTCTTCCTCTCTCTAAGAGATTTAGTGATGAAACCCAGCAAATCATGCAGGCAGCCCACATTCCCCTCACAACCAAGATGCCTCAGGACTCCCAACTCTACAGCTGCTCAGGGAGCCATTATCCTCTCAGCCAGCCATCTCTTTAACAGAGAAGAAAAATATGTGGTCCAATTCCATCTCTTTATGAACCACTTTTCCTGACTATAATACAGTTTCACTTCCTGCGGTTTCAGTTATCTACAGTCAACTATGTTTTGAAAATATTAAATGGAAAATTCCAGAAATAAAAAAAAATCATCTATCTTAAATAACTTTTAGTACAGTAGATTGATACTGTTGTTCTATTTTGTTTTTAGTTATTGCTTCCATCTCTAACTGTACCTAACTTATAAATTAAATTTTGTCATAGGAATATATGCATAGGAAGAAACACTATATATATATATATTGTGATACTATCCATGGCAATTGTGGAACAGTTTGAAATGCATCTCTGAGAGTAGGGGGAGACTCCTATACAATTAACCATTACTCCTCTCAGGAGTCATTTGTCTAAATACAAACATCCAAATACAGCTGGCTTTATTTGATGATCCATCTTAACAATTCTCAGTATGTTCTATCCACTTGTGTTGAACTTCTTTGTCTCTCTTCCCCAAACCATACCACCCACATCCTTTAAGACCAAGCACTGTGGTGTGATTTCCATTTAGCTTACCTTGACCCCAACAACTGAAAGTTCTCACTCCTGCCTAATAATTCTACTGTGTTTCTACATCTCAGGTAAAACTTACCACTCTCAACCTTGGATGTACAACTCCTTCCTGACCATGGCTGAACCAACCTTTCTAGCCTGTTGTGCTCCCCACCCTATGTGAATCTTTCCCAAAAGTACACATTAACCAAAAAAGTCACTCTTCTAAAAATAGCAGGAGGATGCTGTTTCCTTAAGGATATTCATATTGTTGAGTGCCTCTTCCAGAATTCACAAATACTCTGTCCAATGATTTAGATGGATATATCTATGTTACCCCTATGGAGTATGCATTCTTTTTTGTGGAAACAGATCCCATCTGATTCATCTTTAGACCTCATAATACACATAATGGCATCTTTGAATGTGGCTAATTAAATAACTGTTTACTTAATCCAATAAAGAATACACATTTTGTCATTTATTTTTAAACCAGTATGATAAAAGAATGAAAAATACACTGATGTAGATATGTAGAAAAAATGTAGATATAAAATTAATGTTGGAAAAAGATTTTACTCTGCTGTTCTCCATCTACTTTCCAAATTCTCTTTTTAAATACACTTGCCAATGTCTCAAATGAATTATCTGATATTACTGCCTCCGAATCATCAGGAACAACTTGGCACCCATGCTACACACTCTACAAACTACAGTTTTTATTGTTACCCATGATCTAACCACCAACCTAAAAACTTTTCTCAATTCCTGTTATTATTTTTAATATCTATGGAATTCAACATTGATGGCCACCCTATTTTCTTTCCATTTTTAATAATGGAACCATGTTTCCTTAGCTCTCTCCTAGTTTGCAGGATCCTCTTCTTCTACTTCCTATAGGTGGGCAATCCCCTAGTCTTCGTCTATTCTTTTATTCATGAGTATTGAATGAATGGGTATTGACTCTCTTCCATAGCAGAGGCAACAAGCCAGTGAACAAACAATCCCACCACATGGTAAAATACAACAGTTACAGTGCCACAAGGTGCTCTGGGAGCAGAGCAGATGCCTGGCTACATCCCTTACTGTTCATTCTTCACACCCGTCCATTAGAAATTGCCTCCTCTTTTCATCCTTCAATAACTTCTGTCCTGACCTGTGTGTAACTGTCCAATATTTTCGACTGTTGTGGTATGTCTCCACTTTGATACTCTGTACTCCTTAAAGTCAACAAGAAGAAAGATCATGAAAGAGAGCTCTGTTACTTACAATGAGCCATGAGCTGTTCTATGTGCATCTGTTAGCTGATTAATCTTCATTAAAACCCTGTGAATTAGGTACTAGTATCATTTACACTGTGAAGAAGGGAAAATGAAATGGAAGAGTTTAAATAGTTCAATATTGCATAAATCAGTAAATGGTAAGGTTAAGAATTCAAAGAGTCCAAGTTCCAAAGCCACAGTTCTTAAACATTACTGTGCTGTCCCCAGACTCATCCTGAACCAGCTTTTCAACAGAATTTAGCTCATTAATTAACTTACTTGGTGGCTTTGGAGCCCATAGAAAGAGAGATCATCAAAAATTTTAGACACCCAATTTAACAAAGCTGACTATAGTCAGACAGTGAGGCAGTGTGGCCTCTCACTAAGAACTTGATTTCAAGAATCAAAATTGCTGGGTTCAAACACAACTTGAGCTACTTAGTATCCACATTGCTAATTCCAGATATGGACAGGAAATATATCCTAGCATTCCTGAAACGAAAGAAGCTGTCCAAAACTTTACTGGCCATGACAGTAGGCAGGAGCCACCTGGAAGGGTTCCAATTCACAAAGCAGTGTGAATGTAGGAATAATAATGAGGACTATAGTCTGAGGCATATTGAGTGTCTGTGTGCATGTGTGTGAATATACATGCACACACATGCCTGTATATTCACATACATAAGAATGAGGTGAATCCATAATGATGCTCTGCAAAGATGACCACAGTGATTCTTAAAAAGTTACTAGGGCATTAATCACCTTTAAAGGTTACTAGGGCATTAACTTATTACTCTGAAAATTTATTAATAAAGTCAAATACTCAAATATTTTTCTCCTATTTGTTGGTGATAGGGGAAGAAAAATTATAGCTAAGTCGTGAAAAAGAGTAAAAATTGGAAAACCACATTTTGGCAATCACTAATGAAATAATAGATTTTGAAGATGATCTTTAGGGGATAATACAATAGGTAAAAGGCTATAGTAAATGGATTAGGATGATAGTTTCCAAGCCCATTGATCATGACATTAATAATACTGAAACAATTTGATGTTATGTTCCTTTGTTAGAAATACAATATAAATACACAGCACCACCAATGCAGTCCTTCTCCCCAAAAGTTAACCCCAAATATAAATGAGTTCCTATATCTCAATATTAATTTATACAAAATATAAGCAGTAAGGAAAATTGTTTAAAATAAAGTAAGGATACAAGCAGTTAAAATCAAGATATGGGAGATCCCACAGGAAAAAAGACCCAGTTTATTCAACAAATAAACAGCATGAAAAAATATGAGAGGATATTGTTACAAATTTAAAAGACACCTAAGGTATCTGTCCACAAAAGGCAGTGCAGGACTTTGAGTTATGATTTAAAAAACGTAACTGTTGAAAAAAATAGTTGAGACAAGCAAAAAAAAAAGTAATTAAGGAATTACTAATTTTGATGCGTGAGACAAAGGTATGTCATTATTTTTTTAAATGTTATATTTTAAAGAAGCAAAAGGAGACATTAACAGATGAAACTGAAAGAAAAACAGTGGGGTATATTCCACCTCATGAAGGTGGGGCAGAGGGGTGAGGCCAGGAGAAGAATGGAGGTGGCTGGGAGCAGGTACAGGGGTCTCTGATGATGGGCTGTCAAGGTCGAAAGCCTGGGGTGATGCTGTACTGCAAGACATTACCAGAAAATTGGTCAAGGGTGCAAGAAATTGATCTGTATTATTTCTTCCAGTTTCTTATGAATCTCAAAATTAATAATTCAATGAAAGAAAATAATCTGGCAGCGCCAAGAATAGCTGAAACAAGAATGGCAGAAAATCCGATGGCTAGGGAAGAACCCATTACGATTTTCTCTTTCTTCATTGGCTTGAAAATTTCCATAACAAAAAGGTACTTTTAGAGGTGAGAAAAGAATACCATTTCTCTGCAGAGTGGAATCATCATCTGATTTTCCTAACTGTTCTATTTCTAGTTCTTCAAAATCCCATACCACTAAGGCATCCTACACACTCTTGCTAGCTTTTCCTTCTACGAGAATATTTTGACTCTGTCATTCCTTTGCTGATGAAGAAGCCAGTTACTTCAGGATAAAGTCCACATGTCTCCAGATCCCTCTCTGTCAGTCCAGCGCAACCTTCTGCTCACTCCACACACCTTCTCCCTCACTGCGCACTTCAGGGCAACTCATTTCATAGTCCCACAAATGCAATGCTGGACAAGGTGCCCTTGTTCTGGTCAGACTCCTACCTGCTTCTCTTTCTCTTCTCCACTGATCTAAGTCCCACCCATCTTTCAAAAAGCAGATTAAAACCCACCTCCTCATGAAACTCCTCCAACCTTTCCTTAAGGTAACTCTGAGTCTCTTCTGAGCGAGGACTGTATGTTATAGCACAGAGTCTACCAGATCTTCTGACACAACCTAAGTTTTGATTTAACAGAATGAATATATAATGTAAAGCCCTGGAGAGATTACTAAATTATAGAAAGAAATAAAAAAGTAAGTAGAAATGTTAAAGAGATTCAAAAGTAAAAATTGGAACTCGGTACATTTGAATTTCAGACAGCAATACACATGTAGAGTTCACTGTGTCACCTTAGGCCACTCATCAAACACATCTTGGCAGTGGATACTAACAAGTAAAATGAAAGATTATACAGAGTTCCCACTTTTTAACAGACAATACTGTACTTGTTTCTGGAAAAAAGGTTCCCAAATGCTCCCATGGATTCTAACTTAGATCATTTATAAACAATACTCATGAATAGAGGCTAAATTTAAAATGAAACACACAAAGCAAAACCATATCCCTCAGCTGCTAGCTCTTAAACACAACTGAGTTGATGAGAATAAATTGCAGGAGAGACCACAGGAACTGGTCTACCATCTTTTAAATGCAGTAAATTCAATGAGACTTCCTAAACACCTATATGCCCTGGGGGAGGTTGATAAGATCTCTCTCCCTGTTGCATGAAAATTTTTCCATCCTGTAAGTTGGAGCTCACTGTCCAGGATGCAGGGTATGAAGGAAGAAACATGTTCAATCGAAGAATATGACCTAGTCAAGAGACCATCACAGTCTCCAAAATAACGAAGCTGAGGCTCGCTAGGACAGGAAGCACACAGAGAAGAATACAGGACAGGATTAGGAACTAAGAGGATAAATTCCACTTTGCCTTAAGAAAGGGCTGTTGCTCTCTGAGCAGGCCTTGTGTATGCAGGAGGGTCACAACTCAGTCTGCCCTCAACTGACTCCCTGGAAATTCCCAGGCTGGAAGAGAAGAGAGTTGTATGAAAACCAGCTCTACCCATCACTGGACCTCCCTGAAACTCAGGACAACTACCACCAAAGAGACTATCCTGAGCAAATGAATGGGGAGGAAGCACCCTTGCTCTAGAACTTTGATTTGATTAGGCTGATTCCATGAGGGAGCCCAGTGCAGTCAAGTGCTGGGCAACGGGATGAATTTAGTAGCTTAAGCACGGGACCTTGGGGATGACTGAGAAGAGGTCTCAGTAACCCAGAGAATAGTCAGGGGGAGAAAGGCAAGGAGCAGCAATTCATTTTTCTCTGCACTGGGTTTGCAGCACCAGGGTCCTGGCAGTTACCTGAGGTTTCTTCACCTTAATGATCCAGGTGGGCGGGACTATAACGGCAGCATGAGCCCCCAGGGAGCAGGGTTCCTCAATGTGATGCAGCATGAAACAGGTCACCTTATTGTGAAACTGAAGAGAAAAATGGGCTAATAAGCAATTCTAGGCAAAAGGTAATGTCACAGTAAGAAGGAGTAAGTGCGTGCACACACACCATGCATGCACATCCACCCCCCCAACACTCACAGAGGCGCGCGCGCACACACACACACACACACACACACACACTCACACACACACACAAAGGGCACTTCCTTCTCAAAACCACCCAACCAGCCCCAGGAGCTTAGAGACCAGCTTTCTATTCTGCCAGTATAGACTTTACCACAATTATTAAGGAGAAATCAACATGGCAGAACAAGGCCTGCAAAAACTTTCTAACCATTTAATGAAATCTGTTCATAATGATGTTAGAAACGTGGAAGGTTCTAGTAATCCCGGCTGCACACAGTTGTGTTTCTTCCCTAGTGCTCGTCACACACTTGGTTGAGTAAGAATAACGTGGAGAAGGAAATGAAGGCAGCTAAAAGGCAAGGCCTGCCCTCTCTCTGCCTCTCCTTTTTCCATCAGAGACAGCAATCCCCCCAGATTCTCTCTCCAGTTAGAGAAGCCAGGAGAGAGGCAGGATGTCCCCTCTAGAAAGTTATGAGACCCAGAGGTAACAAAGTATAAAGAGAGTGCCTGGGCTGGGGTTGTGGCTCAGTGGTAGAGCTCTTGCCTAGCACGTGTGGGGCACTGGGCTCGATTCTCAGCACCACATACTAATAAATAAATAAAATTTAAAAATTCATCAACAACTAATAAAAATGTTTTTTAAAAAAACATTTTTAAAAAGAGAGTGCCTCTGCTCCATTCCTCAACAGCCTTTTAAAAAAACACAGTGCCCTAATACCCTTGGCAAGCCTGAAGTGCTTTTTGGTTTTGAAAGGAAGAAAGGAAGCAACTGCAGATTAATAATCATAACAGCATCTCAGTGTGAGGGTCTTAACTGGGTACCCCAGCTTGAGGCTGGGACTGATGGCCAGGGGCCATTCACACTTGCAATCATCTTTTGACTAGAATGATAGCAACGTGCAGTAACATTTATCTTCTAACAAACATAAAATCAACATTATGCAATAATTAGGGGGTCTCAGATTTTAATTATAGTGATTTCTTCGAACTTCATGTCACTTTTGACTTGGTTTATATTTATTGTGATCATATAATTTATCATTTTAGCTGGAACAATTTAAAAGTGAAGGGGATCACTGATAATAACTATGTGAGAAAAACAGACATAAATCAGGACTCAGGAAAACTAGCAAATAGAGCCACTGTAATTTTAATAATACTTTTTCATGTTTGCATATCTTTAAGATCTGCTGTGATCCAGTAGCTAATTACTAATTGGTCAATTAAGGATAAAATACTTAATAATTTTCCTTGCCACTAGTTATTTGCATTTTGCAAAAGATTAAATTATCCAGAGGAATGATATTTGAATGCCTTCTTTCAAAAAAAAATGTTTTAATTGTGTGTCTAAAATTTTCATTATCTATCTACAATGGTGTGGGTCTCAGAGACTGACAAAGTGAACTCTTTCAATTTGTATTTGAGTAATCTCCAATCTAGTGACTAACAGGCAAATTCAAGATCACACAGCTTTTAAATGGTGGAACCAGGATCTCAATGAAGGAAACTCAGCTACCAAATCCAGGGTCCATTCTTGTGTACCATAGAGATTCACTTGTTTACCTATACTGTTAAAATACATCATGTTTATAATATGTGTGAAAATTTTTTATTTATAATACTTGAAAAACCACCTTCTACCATGTGAGGAAGGGGGAAATTCAGATTCATGTGGAATCAACCAAAGGTCTGCCTTAATGGTCAAATGAAAGTTCAGTCTCTGTATTAACTCAGTTGGACTACAGATTAGAGAGCACACATGTTCATTGGAAAGTGGGATTGCACTTCCAAATTGACCCTGACAGACCATCTGACCCTATCCTGGTAGCAACATGGTGGTGCAGAGGCAGCCTTCTGAGCCCAGCTGCCCATGATGCATCTCACCAACAGGGTCTCACCAGGTCAGGGAGCTCAATGCACCCACTGCAGCTTGAAAGTAGCCATAGGTGATACATAAATGCAAAAAACAGGGACAGAGAGTCAATAAGTAACTGTGTTTTGATTTGATAAGTAACATGGCTATGTTTTGATAAAATTTCTTATTTATAAAAATAGGTGTTGGCCATATTTAGCCCTGGGGGCTGCAGTTTGCCAAATCCCAAGTAAGAGTAACAGAAACAACAGGCACACTGGCCGACGAGTATGAAAATGTAGCATTGGAGAGAGAAGTGAGGTGCTTTAAAAAAAATAGAGGGGACAAAGGGAGATAGAAAAGGAGAAATAAAAATGGGAAAATGACCATGGGACCCTAATGTATATACATGTGCAAATGTAAGGAAGAGCTACATTTCAATGAGCATACAGATGGCATCATCCCAATCTAGAGAAACCTGAAGAAGGACACAGGAGATTTGCACACTGAGTGCCACAAAAAAAAAAAAAAAGTCACCCATGTCAAAATTGGAGGAACATGCCTGGACATCTGCATTAGAGGGTCTCTCCTGTTGACCACTGCTCTGTTCCCAATGCTGAACCTGCCTACCAGGAGGAGTTCTCAGAATCTAATGGAAAGGAAAGAAATGTGGTCCAGGAGTGAGAAGCCCTCTGTTCCAGCCCCAGGACTGGAACCATGGGAAGACCCCCCAGTCTTTGGTCCTAGGCTTCTCAACATGTACAAAAGAAAGGGGTAAATGAATTTCTGTAGTTTCTCTCAGCTCATCTGTACAGTTGTTCTATAGTTTTGCTGTCTTTCTTCCTTCAAGGATTCTATCTGGAAAAGTAGTATGTTCTGTCAGGCTCCTGTTCCCCTGGCGGACAGGAACTCAGGCACTGACAGTGTATTTTGGTCGCGTGAGCCCACGTTGCTGTATCTCATCCCAAACTTACCGCCTGCTTGCACCAGGAACAGCTGATGGCCACGATCTCTTTACTGTGGAAGGAGAACTTTTGCTGGAAGCCCTGGGATATTAGGACAAAAGACACAGAATTTAAAACCACCTAAAATCACAGCACACATCTGCCCTCCTGAAGTTCAATGAAGTAAATAAGGCCAGAACTGTCACCATTACTATAGTAACCAGGACGACAAGTGTCACCATCATCACTGTGCTCTCCACCTTCTGCCATGCAAAGAGTTTCTATTTCTGAACCACCCAGAGTGTGAGAAGGAGGAGGCCCTGGCATTTCCTACACCACTAACTTCTCCAAATCAGCCACACACAAAAAAAGAGCTTGAAAAATATTTCTGATCTAATTTCATTACAAGAAAAGGAAAAGTCACTACTGGTTCCCTGATCCAATGTCATAATGGTCAAGCATCTCAGAGACTTTATATGCCTTTTGTGTCCGAGAACTCAGAAAAACAGAAGTGAAATATCAGAGAGACAGTATCCAGAAGTCAGGGTCTGGAGAAGTCCAAGGGTAGAGTAGGAAATTCAAACACTTTCATCATCCTCTTGGGATGTCTGCTCATAAGACAAGCAGCTTTTAGTTTTTATTCCTCATCAACAAGCACCGATGAGATTGATGGAATAGAAGAAACAACCTTCTTAAATGAACAAACAGAATGACTCTTCCATCAGGAACCAGAGAGGTGGTTTTAGTTGCTGCTGTCTTTAAATAATTACCAAAGAGAAGTTGGCAGTAATGTTCAAAGAAATTTTTTCCCCCACTGTACAGTCATTTTCTCACTGCCTGTGAAATCTAAACCCAAACAAAGAGCAGTAACAAAAAACTAAATAGGGCTTCAGTAAGGTGGTCAGAGGAAAAGAGAAAGATGTGATGGGCTGGAAAGTTATTCCAGACACTGGCCAAATAAGTCCTGCTTCATGTGTATGGATACTTTTAAGTTAAAGTCAACTTACAGGCTATAGAATGATGCCTCAAGGGCATCTGGCAGTACCTATAATTCTGCCTGTTCACTTGACACACCCTTGAGCATTCCCTCCTTTTTAACCCTTTCTCTTCTCTTGGTTCCCTGAGACACCATCCTGAGTCTCCTTCTACCTCCCCAGTCTCCTGCATGTGGACACTAGCCCAGGATGGGTTCAGTCACCTTTACCTTAAGATTCCACTTCTCATCCTTCACTTTTGCCCCACCTGCAAATAGCACTTTCATAAACATGACTTTTTAATATCAACTCTCTTGGATTTAAACAAGTTTTTCCATCGACATCCCCTTCTCAACAACTGAAGTGATCATATCGTCACTCTTTGTGTAGAAAAGAGTCAATACAGTAATCCTGAGACTCCTAACCTTAGAAGGGCTGTTTGCAAGGTTGGGAAACCTGGATATCAGAAGGGTTTCCCCAATTCCTAGAATAGTTTAGAGTGGCATGCTGGGCCTAAACTGTTGTGCTAAGTGGTCAGCTGAACACCCACTTTCCTGCTGGGAGTCTGGAATTTTGGTCTGTGCTATGCAGAGCGTGTTTATGTGAACAGGTCTCATTAAAACCCTGGGCACCGAGTCTGTAACGAGACTGGTAGATGTTTCACCTGGGGTTCGCAGCTCACGGCTAGAGGAATTCAACACCTCCTGAGGACTCCACTGGGCAAAATCCCTGGGAAGCTTGTGCCTGGCTTTTTCCAAACTCCCCCCTTCTCCCCCACCCCCGCACCTGTCTCTTTGCTGACATTGCCTTATGACCTTGGGCTGTAATAAGTCACAGATGTGAGCACTACTACATGCTGAGTCCCACCAATGAACCACTGAACCTGGAGTGCTCTTGGGGACCTCTGACACATGCTCCTCCACCCAGGTAATGCGTCTTACTGCCTCTTTCTGTCAATGACAGCACCTTTTCCCCAGAAGAGGACTTCTTCTGTGACACACACAAGTTCTGGACCAGCAGGCAACCATCCCAGTCCCCAGCACTTGAGAGTTGCAAACGCCCGACAGGAATAACTTGCAGAGGGGACACAAAGTCTAATGGGCCAGAGGATTAGATGTGCAGGGCTTTTCCAAGCTGATGCCAAACTATTCAATATAAAACAAGATGGTACCAAAGAAGACAAAAAATGACTTCACGTTGCGGATACTTGAAAAATTCCTCAACATCCCTGAAGTCATTTTTGAGAAAGCAGAAAGATGGATAAAACTTTAAACTAGAGCAACAATTTGTGATGCTGTGTGAAGGAAGGAAACAGCAGCTATGAGCAAGTGTGTTGGGGCCGAGTGGAACCTGAGCACACTGAACTGTCTCCCTGCGGACCCCATGTCCAGCCAGGCATCCAGCTGTGTTACCTGGTCACTTCATTTTCTAACTTCTCTCTCCAGAGACAGTCTGCTTCCCCCTTTATTCTTCACTGCCACCAGCTCAAAATGCAAAATATGACACTTCTTTCTCTATAGATCAAGAAAATAAACTCCTTATGAGCATTTTGGAACCATCCATAATATTCCCAATCAATTTTATTATTCCCAATCAACATCTATAACCCACTCCTTTCTGTTATAAAGCTCTGTCTATAGTGAGACAGGTCTAATTATATTCCACAACTTGATTTATTCTTTTCTATTTCCATTTGTTGTCCCATGCTGTTTTCTCATCCACAGCCCACCAGCAGGAAAGCCTACGCCATTTCATATACAGTAGTATCTAGATTTTATGTCTACTACAAAATCTAAAAAACATTTTCCAAATCACCTCAATGCATATGGTCTCTCCTCCTAAACTAAGGGCTACCTGTACCTCCCCTTGCCACTAACAAATAGTTGCCCCAAGAAGCTGGTTATATGATGTGGAGATGTAAGGTCTTCAAATAAAATCCTTATTCTTAGCAACTCGGCACAGCTCTTCAAACGTCATAGGCAAGATGTACACATTTTCTTATTAACTGAACCAGAAAGCTGCTGCTACGACATCATGATCCAATCCCAAACTTCATGCCATCCAGCCTTTAAACACCTGACCTGAGATACCTAAAAATGGGCATCCTCATTAGACCCTTCTCCAGGAAAAAAACCAGCCCTATAAGCAATGCAAACATCGTAGGACTCTAAATTTTACTTTTAAGTCTGCAATATTGGGAATGCTGAATGGCTAAAATCAATACAGTAAAATGCATAACATGACAGCCAAAGCTGAGTGTTGTGATTCAAAATGTACTGAGTCTTAAATGCTTTTACCCAGGCACCCTTTCATCAACTTGTACATGAGATAGAATGTGAGGAGAGATGACAAAGCTGAGACCAGTTCTTGGATCTTCTTATTGGCTGGGTGATTGTCTTAGTCAGTTTTTTTTTTTTTTTTTCACTGCTGTGACTAAAAGACCTGACCAGAACAATCTGAGAGGAGGAAAAGTTTATTCAAGGACTCACGGTTTCCGAGGTCCCTAGACAGCCTGCTCCATTCCTCAGGGCTCAAGATGAGGCTGAACATTAGGGAGGAAGAATATGGTGGAGGGAAGCAGTTCACATGATGATTAGGAAGCAGAGAGAGAGACTCCACTCTCCAGAAGCAAAATATATACCCTAAAGGCACACTTTCAGTGACCCACCTCTTCCACCCACATCCTACTGGCCTTCAGTTACCACTCAGTGAATCCTGTCAAGGGATTAATTCACTGACTGAGTCAAGGCTCTCATATCCCAATCATTTCTCCTCTGAATCTTCTTGCATGTCAGCTTTTGGGGGACACCTCACATCCAAACCATAACAGTGATCTTAAGTAAATCACTTAACTCTTCTAACATCTTCCTTTACCTAAAAAATGGAAATAATGAATTGAACCTCTCCTACACCTCCAGGTGGGTTATAAGCATCAAATGAAAAAAATGTAACTGGGAGTTCTTATAATGCCTTCAATCGTTGTGTGTGTTTATATATGTGAAAGAGTAATTTCATCACTAAGTTCTAACAGCAGGAACCTCTTCTACCACCTTGCTGAGAAAGCCTTCTGAGTGCAGGATGTGACTTAGTTTAGGGTGAGTGTATCTGGCTGCTGCCCTCCAGTGAATACTGGCCTTCTCTTCCAGCTTCAGGGAGAAAACAGATGCAATCCACTGTGACACAGACAGGCTGATTCCAGAAACAAATGACAAGGCCAATCACAACTAGTCTGATGCTTATGCAGAATTGTGGGGGGGTTCCTTGGAAATGAGCCTGGTGGTCATCATCTTTGTGCTTTGTTTTGGATTCTAGTCTGGCAGAGTCACAGTGACCATGGCTTTGGGGTTATTATCTAACACAGACACATAAATAGAATCGCCTGAGAGCCGTCATGGACCAAGTTCCCATTGACCACCTGCCATGGGAGATTTTGGCCAGGCAAAAAGAACCAGATTCCTAATCACCCGTGTTAAAATGCTGGCCCAAATCGGCTATTATTGTACTGACAGATGCCTGACTGCATTTAAAATGACTCTGATTTTTAAGGGCTATTTTGTTCCGCACTATCAAAGAGGCAAATAGGGACATGAGCCCAGATGCTTTGGATTCAACTGACTTCAGAATTAAAAATATCAAGAATACCGAGGGACAAAGTCACTCTCCTGGTTCTTTGGGTTTTTTCAATCACACTGAGCCTTTGGAATAAAGCTTTTACAAGACTTATTCTGAGCAGCTAAAGCTCTGTGGCATCTCTTTCTTCTGCCATCTAGGGCACATACCAAATGGCACTCAGTTTTACAGCCTTGGCTGAAACCGGAAAAAAGAACTTTACCTGAAATAAGCTGAAATTATTTTCTCGTTTCTGTATTGAACTGAAGTTTGAAGTGGGGGAATCTCTTGACCTTAGGCGGATTCCCTCCCTGTGTGATTTGATCTTACCCTGCACAAGTTGACACTTCACTTGCTTCCAAAACTAAGCAGCAATAAAATAAGCCTGTCCACATCCACCAGTGTGTGCAAAACCCATAACTGTTATTGAGGACAGACCCAAGTGAAATAGAAAATAAGATTTTTTTAAATCAATTTACCTCCTGTAATATTTATCTTAAAAAGATGACTTCAAGCATTTTTGCTCAAATATGTCCTATGATTTTTGAACTAAATATATACTCTTTTATAAATTTCATGTTTCATCTTTAAAATGTTTATCATAAGTAGAAAAGCAAAGTTCATAATTTTTAGCAAAATAAGATTGAAGTTTTAAAATAAACAGCTATATCACTCTTTGAACTGTATATCATGGGAATATATCTACCAATAGATTTTACTATAACTAGTGAATTGGTACTCACTGATGTAAAAGGAGGTTTTTCCTCTTTAAGCAGAACTTTGCTAGAAAACCTCAAACTGCATTGTAACTACCTCCAACCAGCTGAAGCTAGTAAGTAACCAAGACCTTCGGGTTACCTAGGTCACCAGCCTAACTGAAAACTCTTCTAATCAATAAAAAAAAAAAAAGACATTTGTGTTAACTGATTATCCACTCACTTATGGGCTAGTTTTGTCTTATCTACAGTTCATGTTTCAATCTGTAAGCAAAGCCACCAGGAACCAACCACCTTCCCAATACACACAGATCATTGAACTTTTCCTCTCAAAAAACCTCAGTGTAGTGATACTAGTTCACTGATACTAGCACCTTTGCCCGACATGGTGACTCCTTAGAAACTAGGCTAGGGTGACAATATGCCTTTTCCTTAGTTTGGTCACAGTGTAAAAATGTTAGTATAACATTCTAGTTTTTATAAAACTGGGATTTTATTCATTCATAGAAAATCTCATTTATCTGAACTTCCTAAATTTCCTATTCTGATAGTATTGGTTTTAAGCTAAAATTTTTAAAATTTGTTTTTAACATTTTCAAAATGTAAATACATGTATCCATCTAAGTTAAAATTATAATAAACAATATTTTTATCAATTAAACCAATAGGAAGGAGTGTCTATAACTTCTGAAGTTGCTTAAAATTATGTGAATTTATAGTTACTTTATTAGAATCATTCTTGAAAAGTCTTAAGTTCTTGTCTATTGGGTTTAATTACAATACACTTTATGGTAATAATTAAAGGCTCTTAAAATTTGCATCGCCTTTATTGTTCATAATATGTTGCATTGGCTTTTTATTATTCCTCAACAGAACACCCTGAGTTCCTCCATCCTCATATGGTTTGAAATTACAATATATTAATCAGAGCAGCTCAGCCATACCATCCTCAGATACTTCTTCCTTTTTCCATTCATTTGTCTCAAGGCCCCTTCTACAAGCTACAGATTATAAATTGAGTCTTCTAGGGAAGATTTATCAAAGAATTAGGACACAGGATTCTCCCTGAGTGTTAACACTGTTACTACAAATGTGTCAGACTATGTGAAGAGTCTAAGGCATGGCTTCCAGGACTGTGTCTTCCGTGAGTCAATGACTTTGTCAAGGTGGAGGGCTTAACCCAGGGCCTTGGAACTCAGGCAGACCCCCATAACTATGGATACTGATTGACATTTTAATTTACAAGAAAACTACAGATAGCTATGTGTTATGTTTTTATGACCATTCTGAATTTAGAACAAAAATATCTTTTGTGAATAGTATTATATTCAAGAAGGCACAAACTACATCTAACTATTGGGCTTACCTTTGTCCTATAATAACAGGTAGGTTTCTTGTAAGAAAACATTTTCCTAATGCTGCAACAAACTACCTACAATTATGATAATATGTTCATCCATGATAATTAATTGACATCTCTGACCCATAATTAATAACCTTAAAAATTAAAATTATCATTTTATGCTGACAATATTCACCGAGCAGGTTGGTGTTTGGGAAACAAAAAAAAACAAGACCAATTAAAATTGTTTAAGTTTTCTTTAAACAAATAATACAATATATACCTTGCTGGCTATATGACATTTCAGGAAATAACTGGCTGTAATCTAACTAGTTGATTAAATAAAATGTTCTTCTGCTGGTAGAAGTAATTCTACGTTTTTGTGTATAAACTTGGACTGTTTTGCTATACAGCTCCCAGACAACTAAGAAAGAGACTTACAAAACTTGGTGAAATTATTCAGATTATGTCCTAGCTGCTTTGTGAATCTATGTCAAGGGAATATTGTCAGGTACATGTACCTCAGAGAATGAAAAATCTGCTGTCTAGAAATAGTTTTGACTTTACTTTGGTGCTTTACTACATCTGTTCTTCCTGGTAATATTGCTAATGACCTAATAGTCTTTTCACACTCATGGACTCAGTCAGGGAAGATGTAAAGGCTGTTAAGAGAGGAAAAGAACTAAGTCTCAGAGGACCTAGCTTCAGGAACTAATCAATATATGTACCAGTAGGAGTGGGAGAGTGTCTGGGAGCCTGGATCCTGAGGGTGTAGGATAAAGAAGGCAGGACTTACAGCTGATGAAGGAGAGTTTCCCAATGTAGGAACACTCATATGTTAAAGATAAGTTAGATATTTTATAAATTTTATAGGTTTTTACAAGTTTTGTAAGTTACATGTAAGATATATATATATATACACACACACACACACACACACACACATATATTGTATATAAAGTTGTATATATATATATACACACACACACACACACACACACACACATATACATGTGTGTGTGTGTGTGTGTGTGTCCTATTGTTATGTTTTGGATCTAGAATGTTCCTCAAAGGCAGTGGCTGGGTCCTTGATGCAGCAATGTTCAGAGGTAGAACTCTGGAGAAGTGATTGAATCACGAAAGCTCTGACCTCAATAGGGATTAATAATTTTATGGCATTATTGGGAGGTGGTAAAGGCTGCGGCAGGTGGGACCTAATTGAAGAAGTGAGTACTTGAGGGAATACCCTCTAGGGCTATACCTTGTCCCTGGTCCATTCCTCCTTCTATCTACTTCCTGGCCACCATGAATTGAGCAGCTGTGCTCTACCACACACTTCTACCATGGTGTTTCTGCCTTGGAGCCAGCTGTCCATAGATGGAAACCCCTGAGCCCTGAGCCAAAATAAACCTTTACTCCTCTAAGACATTTTTCTCAGTATTTTTCAGAGTGATAAAAAGCTAATACAAATAAAATACATAATTGGATAATAGAAGAGTTGACCAAGAAACTCAGAAGATGATGCTGACACTAGGATGCTAACACTAACATTAAGATGGCTTTTAAAAACAAAGAAATGGTCCATGTTAAGTAGAAATGCCAGAACTGTTGTGATAGAGAAACACTGGAAATCTTACAGAGGCAATATATTGGAGTTGCTTTGTTAGGTAGAGCTAAGTACCCATCAGTTGACTATGATCTGCATGAGGACCAAAGGACACTCTACTTCACAAATCAGTAATAAATGTGCTGGTGAGAAGGGCAACATCACTGTTGAGAAGCTCAGGGCAGTTCTCCTCTGCAGGTTAGCCCAGATTGTAGTAAATGCCTTGCAGATTGATAGCAGTTGGGATTATAGAATTCCAGACACATTAGGGACCATGTGGCAGCACTTAGTCATCAAAGCAAGGATGGCACCTCTACAGTAAGATTGATGTTGACACCAAGGGAGCCTGACCTATAGAGAGCTATGGAACTGGAAAATAGAGCATGGCATCCCTAGAAGCAAGATGGATGTTTTTGTCAGCTTTGCATTGCTGTGACCAAAAGACTGATATGAACAACTTAGAGAAAGAAAAGTTTACTTTTGCTCATGGTTTCAGAGGTTCGGTCCATCATCAGCCAACTCCACAGCTCTGGGCCCAAGGTGAGGCAGAACATCATGGTAGAAGGATGTGACAGAGAAAATCAGCTCAGGACATGACAGCCAGCTTAGGACATGACACCAGGGAACAGAGAAAGAGCTCTGCACATCAGACACTAAAGATAAACCCAAAGACATGCGCTCAATGACCCACTTACTCCAGCCACTTTCTACCTGCCCATAAGTACCACCCATTAATTCATTTATTAATCCATCCAGTGGCTCTCAGAGTCTAATCATTTCACCTCTGAACATTCCAACATTATCTCACATATGAGCTTTTGAGGGACACCTTATATGCAAACCTTCTCAATGAATTTTCAGATAAAAGAATATTTTTCAATCAATACAATCAAAAGAAATCAGGAAAAAGTGATCAAGAGATATAAGGGTAGATGCTCCAATAAACAATTTTTTCTTATGTTTCTGTCATTCATCAAAGATAGAACCCATTGACTGAAGGAGAGGACAAGTCCCTAGAAGAAGACTCTAGCAACATCACAACAAGTGTCCATGGTAAATCTGCCCAGTCATTAAATTAAAGAATCTACAACCATTCACTTGGGTGGTTTGATACTGAGGAAAAAGAAATGTTCAAGTGTCTTAAAAACTATGGGACAAGATTCCAAGATGACTTGTCTACCCTGGGTATAAGGCAGCATCATGATACTCTAGAGCATTAAAAAAAAATCAAGTCCTGGACTAGGGCTGTTTATAGAGTCTACTAATTCTATAAATCCATCAGGGTTAATTTCCCTGGTCCTCAATTACATAATTGGAATGTACACACTTGGAAATTGTGAAAGAACTAGCATAGTGAGGAGATCCAAATAATACTCAAACCACTCTCCAAAGCATATCTAAAAAACAACCAATGTGAAACTCACAAATGCAATAGGTATGAGATGATTTCAAATTGGTAATTTTGAAAGCTGTGATAATGGTCTTTTGTTTGTTTCCTTAAAATGATCTGTTTAAGTGCCACCCTTTAAAAATTAAAGGAGGCAGAGGTGGTATACAATTACATATCCCCATTTAAGTTACCAGTTGAGATACTATAAAGCCAAATAGGAGAATGATGTTAGGCTAGCACAAATTCAACCCAGTGTACTCTGATTGCAGTTACTGTGCTAACTTTGGACTCTTTCAGCTTCAAGTACATGAAATGTAGAGACTGATTGGAAGTGAATTACTTTCCATCCTCTCTGAAAGGAAAATACAAAACATTTTACATTCACGTGCAGGGTTAATGGTGTACTTTTTCAGGCTCATTCCAAGGCTTTGAGCTCTTCTGGATGTAATGCAAAGGGACCTGAACAATATGAACATGCTGCAGATCATCACTTGGTCCACCTTATCAATGACATCATGTCAAAGCGGATTAGCCAAAAAATGGCAGGTATACTGAAAGTCTTGGTGAGAGAGAAGGTAGGGACATAGGCCCTATGTATAATCAGAGATCTCACTTGTTAGTGAAGCTCCTGGGGTTCACAGGAGCATGCTAGAAAAACCTCCCCGATCCATAAAGTAAATTATTGCATTTCACAATTTTGACAAAATAAGAATTAAGCACAACACTTTGTAGGCCTCTTTGGGTCCTAGATGTAGCACATTCCACATGTAAGAATACTGTCTTCATCCATTTAGTGCATGACATTAAATGCTGCCAGCTTAGAGTAGAGCCCAGAGCAGGAAAGAGTTCTGCAACAGATTCTTTCTGCAATGAAAGAACTGCTATCTCTCCATGCTCTTAGAGGAACAGGAGAGGAGAAAAGGTCCCTGTGGTATTTATGACAAGCAGCAACAAGACAATCACAATACAGACACTAGGATTCTGAAACAAATTTATGCCATCTGTAGGAGAAAATGAAATACCTTTCAAAATCATTTCCTGGCCTGTTACTATGCTCTGGTGAAGGAATACCAGGCGAATCACCAGGTGTCATGAGCTGCATTCTGTAAGATCATAAGGTTGGGTTTGCCCAGCTCCATCCATTGCTATATTAATTGGGATTATCTAGGACCTTGAATGAGCAGCACCAGGGTGCATGAGTAGGCAGCTCAGAATTCCATGTCACCCATTACTATATAGTACCAGGTCTCTCACTCAATTCACACCTCAATTAAGGGTCATCTGAAAGAGGAGAAAAAAGCTGAGATTGGGTCATGCATGGATGGATCAACTATGTAAGTCCCAGCCAAAAATGGACTCCTGTTGCACTGAAGCCTACTCAGCAGTGGTCCCTAGAGAGATAAGTGAGAAGAAATTTTCCAGTGAGCGTAAGTTCAGATGAAGCAACTGTGTAAAAAGATAAATGCCCTGGTGTACAAATATATAATGACCTGTAGACCATGGTGAATGGCTTGCTAGATGGTCAGGGACCAGGAAGGAAAGGAGAGGTCTGTGGAAGAGATGAGTAGATGATATACGAAGTTAAGTACAAAGAGTAAAAAAAAATCTTGTATGTTGATGCCCAACAGAGAGTACTCACCTTGTAAGAAATAAAAACTAAGATATAACCCAGGTACCACTCTCTGTTATGAGCCATCCCACAGATAGCACCATGGGGTCCTAAGTGAAGTACCCATTGTGGTAGTTCAGGATGCCATGTTTGTGTTCAACAGCAAGGACTACCATTCACCAAAATTGAGTTAGACATTGCCACTGCTTAATGACTCACCTGCCAACAAAAGCCACCAAAGCAGAGCACTAAGGCCGTTATGACACATCCCTTAAAGGAAACAACTGATGGAAAATGGATGACACTGAACCCCTTCCACTCCAGAAGAGGCAAAAACTCACTAGAGTCAACAAACATACACATTGGTGTTTGACCCACTGATACAGGATTCTGCAAAACATTGTATAAGACCACAGGAAACACTTTATGACAACAAGAGTGCATCAGTAGACATGAGTCCATGAGATGAGCCACACCACCCAGAAGCAGGCCTGATGCAGTCTTTGGAAGGCACATATAACTCAGGTTGGAGCTTTGAAAGAATACCTTGTATGCTGTTCATACAAGGTCCTAGATAATCCCAATTAATATAGCACCATCCTCCAAACCCAATGCACTCCCAAGTCCATGGGAATTTTATGGTGGTTTGTGTCCATGGCAAAACATACTGTTAAAGAAACCAAGGAATGGAAGTAGAGTGGCCCTGTCTACCACAGTTTCCACTGACCTACTTGGGGAATTTTTGATTCTCATCCCTACAACTCTGGGCTCTGAGGATCTGAGTACCAAAGGGAGAGCACCTTCAACCACCGGGCACAACAGGAATCTCTCAAAGTTTAAACTACCACTGAGCCCAGTTAATTTGGAATTTTTATGTCAAGAGACTAACAGATACAGGAATGAGTCATCGTACCAACAGAAGAAACTGACCTGGATCATTAGGTAGAGACACAGCTGTTACTTGACAATGGAAGCTGGAAGAATATATTTGGTACCCTGATGATCCACTGGGACATCCTTTGTAACTCTCTGAATAATTTTAATAATAAACAGAATGTGAAGCACTTAAGACTAAGGAATCAGACTGCACAAGGCTAAGGTCCTGTACCCCTGCAATCAAGCAGGTCACCTAAATCAGAAGTACTAGTTGAGAGTGAGATGAATCCAGAATGGTTCCTCCAACAGCAACACTTGACTGGTAGATATCAAAAGAAAATGCTGTTTTACCACAATTGCTTTTAATCAGCTGACAATAAAAATGATTAAGAATTATTATCTCTCTCTCTCTCTCTCTTTTGTGTGTGTGGTGCTGGGGATTGAACCCAGGGCCTTATGCATGCAAGGCAAGCACTATACCAACTGAGCTATATCCCAAGCCAAAATTATTATCTCTATATATTACATCCTCACCAAAGCACTCAAAAGATCTTTCCTGAGCAACATGTGTTAACCAACTTCAATGTACTTCTAGACTTACTTGCCTTGTTTAATTAACTGTGAGTGTATTTTGGACTAATTCTAATCTATAAAGAGTAAAAACTCCATTTATTAGTCAAAAGAACCTTGACTTCTGCTTCTCAGCTAACAACTCAGCATGCATTTCTCTGCCTACCTAGGAAAACCAAGCCCTAGTTTTGTTTATTACTGTAATGGTCATCAATTTTAAAAATATACAAATAAGTCTTTCTCTTTTAAAATCATATTTCATTGTGCTGTATTTTTAATTGAAGGAGGTTTATTTCTGAAATCAATATTCAAGTGTCTGACACACCCATGCTTTTTAAACCAGGGCAGAGTGAGAAGTAGCTTTTCTTCATAAAGTGATTCAAGAAAGGCAGTTTGAAAGGGAGGTAATCAGCGGCTCAGTCTCATAACAAAAGACTAGGAATCAAAATTTCAGATTAATTGTCCAGGGTCAGATTCTGAAAAAAGGAGGGGAAGTATATAAAGGCCAAATTGACTCCACTGAGGAAGCCAGGGAGAAAAATGGGAGGCCATTTGTCTCTGAGGAACCTACCTTTTTAAGCCACTTTATGGAGGTATAAATACATATTTAATGTATGCAACGTGATGAATTTGAAGATAAGCATATACCTGTGAAATCAGCTCTACAAGCTATGCCAAAAACATATCCAACACCTCCAAATTTCTTTCCTCCCACCCATCTTTTTCTCCCAGTGATAAGAACACTCAACATAAAAGCTACCCTCCTAGAAGCCTTATACATGTACAGTACAGTATTTTCAACTATAGACACTATACTACATAATAGATCTCTAAGACTTATTCCTCTTGTATAATCAAAACTTGATTCTCTTTACTAATACCTCCCCACGGCCCCTCCCTGGATGAACTTGAGGACATTAAGCTAAGTGAAGTCAGTCAGACATGAAAGGAGAAACGATACATGCTATCACTTCTGCAAAGAACCTAAAATAGTCAAAGGATGGAATCGTGGTTGCCCTTGTCCCATTTACTGACATTCAGTCAAGGACAGAAAGAAAAACCAAGCTTCCAGCAGTCATTTTGCCAGGAGCTCCATGGAGAGGCTTGGATTCCATGCCCTTGTTCTATTGCCCACTCCAGTCCTCCTCCATGGTCCTCCTGAGGCTAATGACAGAGGATGTCTCTGTTACAGCTGGACACACGTAGACAGGCAAATAACCAAGCTTGCCCAACCAGCTGTGGATCCTCACACTAGCACTTAGAGTCCTGGTCCCTAACCTCTCAAGAGCTGACTCCTAGGATGCAGGCATTTTCAAATCACTAGAGGGGAGTTTTCAAGTTGATACACAAAATATCCTAGAAAGCCCCAGTCAGTATTTTTATTATTTTTAGACTCTGTAATCCCTTTCACCATCCCTATAATAATGGCTTAGTCATTTTTTAAAATTTTTCCATTACAAAAAAAGCTATTAGGTATTCTTTGTTTAGCTGTGTACATTTTACATCCCACACCTTAAGTTCATTTTAAATTAATAATATCCATGAAAATTAAAGAGTACTTTTGATATCTTCCCATTACATATGGTGCATGCAACTTAATTTATTTAAATTAATTAAATATTAAATAACATATGATTTATAACATAATAAATCATAAGGATGTGTCTTGTTTGGTTAGGGAACTAAGAAGTATTCAAATGTATACCAAAGTTGAAATAGGGGTTATTGCACTGAGAGCCTGCTCTTAATATTTGATAATAAAAATTTCTGAGTCATGGTTATCAAATAGTATAAAAATTATTTATTTTATAATGCTTATGTATGTTTCCAAATGAAATAAAAGAAGGTTTCAGGTTGTAATTTACAAACATTTCCACATTACCACACTGCTGGGCTTTGATGCTTGGTTCTTTGAAAGAATGGTCAAATGAGCTATAATCATTACTATATTGTTCCTTTGCATCTTGATACTTTTAAGTACTACAGACAACTCAGTGGTGAGGGAATTCTAACTGAATGAATGTAATGTGTAGATTTGGTGAGAAAAAGTCACAAACAAGTTTGCAGAATAAGTATGCATTCTGGCTTTGAACCTTGATTGAATGCAGATCTGCATTAAATGATATGTTCTAGATAGATCTCATCCAACTCTCCAGTCCCATCTCTGTTTTTGATACACTATGTCCCATTGTTAAAAGTTGGCTTTTACAAATGTTCCTTCTGATATGTGAATGCTAACACACAATAAGTGGGGGGGTGGGAGAACAGAAGTTCATTGAATTAGGGGAATGAAGGGAAGGGAGGGAGGACAGGAATAGGAAAGACAGTAGAAAAAATAGGACATAACTTTCCTACAATCATATATGAATACACGACCAGTGTAACTCCACATCACGTACAACCACAGAATGGTAAGTCAGAATCCATGTATGCATAATATGTCAAAACGCATTCTACTGTATTTTTTAAAATGTTGCTTTTATGGTTTGCCTCAACAAAGTCCCTTGAGCTCTGGTTTATACTGGGTTTGGTAGATAGAGATCAAAGATACATTTATTCCCCTCAAGCTGTCTGAGTCTTGTGACTAAAGGCCATAGAAGAACCCTGGCCATCTCCTGCCTCTTCAGACTAGGCTTGACCATGGCCCCTCCGTTTCTAACCTCAGTGTTCGTCACTATCCTAGGTGGTTCCCCTCTAATCTGCACACACATTATAAATACTCTTTTTATTAAACTCTCATCAAGCTACATAATTTAAGTGTGAGTGTTTCATTCTTTTTCTGATTTAACTCTGGCTCTTTCATAAGACAGGGCTATGAATGATGACAATGTCAAACCAGGGAATGGCCTTAAACTTGGCAGCCTGAGATGTTCAGTTAATGTTAAAGGAACCAAGCAGCTGAATCATGAGCTCTCTCATGTGATCACATTAAATGCCACACACACACACACACACACACACACACAGTCAAGCAAAAATACATTCACAGCTCAAGAGAAAATCACTCCAAATATTTATTATTCAATCAAGAAGTAGAAATCGAAACCATATTATTAATACACCCTAAAAACCCACCAAAGCTTCAAAAACACCAGTGGGACAAAAGATTTGCTAAGTGAAATGGCTATTTTTTAAACCCACCCAAAGAAAGACATTGTGGAATAATTGGGGTGAGACTTGGGTGAGATTTGGAAGCCTGTGGGTATGTAAGGATGTACAACTCTACTGATAAAAATGACACCCAGCACCAAAGTTTGAAATGGCTTTTCAATCACTTAATCTGCAAATGGAAATAGAACTGTTAGCTTTCCCCCAGTCCAGGGCAGGATCAAGGATGCAAAGGAGAGTTATCATCCAGCAAGGATATGATAGGTCTAAGACCATCCCATCCTATCATTGCTTGAATCTAAGAATTCGCGAGCAGCTGGACTGTAAGGGGTAAACATTATAGGAACATTGCATGAAGAGCTGGACCATCCCCCCCTGATAACTGTGGTGTGCAGAAGCTGCAGGTACTCTGGGAGGATTGCCTGAGAACATGCACAGGAGAGGGGATGGTCTTAGCCATGCAGCATTCGGGGAGTCCAGGCTTCCAATCCACCGACCGTGCCTACGTAAGCTGAGGCCACACAAACGGGAGTGCGATCTGACACCAGACAATGCTTATCCTCAAATATATTATGTTCATTGATTTTTTAAATAAAATTCCTCCGATTCCATTATAATTTGAAGTGTTGAAGTGGTGTCAGGTATAAGACTGCCCAGTGAAAGATTCTTTTCCAAAGAGAAAAACTCACTCATCCAGATTGTTCCTACAATCACATGTCTGACTCCAAAATTGGTTGTGCCTGACTCTCTTTTCTCTACACCTTCTCTCTCTCTCTCTCTCTCTCTCTCTCTCTCTCACACACACACACACACACACACACACAGACACACACACCCACCCACCCACACACACACACACAGAGTTATAGTTTACAATTCACAAAGTAAGAGAAAATTCAAAAGCCCCAAGGTAGCACCATGTAGGAAGAGGTAGATTCACCCAAAGGAGACTAGAAGACTGACCTCCTACTTCCCAGTCATGTAAAATGACCATCAAAATCTTTCCACTTCCCCTTCCTCCTCACTTTTTTCTTTAACTCGATCTGCTTTCAGACTATTTTGCCAAACTCTTTACAGGCTAAAAGGCAACCAACTGAGAGCCACTGGGTGGAACCTGAGGATATACTACTAGTATAAAGGAGGTCCATGCCCTGAGAACTTGGTTACCAATTGCTACATCATATTTTCTTCCCAGGTATGAGACACAACCGCAAAATCAATAAACTATTTCCAAGTTTCCTTCACCATCCACAATCCTACTCCAGGCAATGTTTGACTGGAAGGAGTCACATAAATGAATTAATTAATTAAGTAATAATTAACTGATAAACAATACATTCTCTCAAATTATCTTGAACTCTTGCCAAACTCAAACTTCCCATTACCAATGTCCCATTACCAATATCAGTTTATTACTGATGTCATTTAAAACATTCTTTATTCTATGACTGACCTCTGTTTAATCTTCCCAGAGGTTCCTGAAATCTCCTAAAGAAGAACTTTTTACACTGGAAAAAATTCATACTCAAATCAGTTCAGGTCAATAACATTTGGAGAAAAGCTAACAGTTCTATTTCCATTTACAGATTAAGTGATTGAAAAGCCACTTCAAACTTTTGTGCTAGATCAATAATATTTGGAATGTGAGTTTAACAGCACACAGTCATATGCCCCCACCCTGTTCCACCTCTCTTTTCCAAGTGGCACTGCATCAGAGGAGCCTGTAACCAGCCAGAGTGAAAGAGGGAAGAGACATACACAACCACCACCAACAGGGGCATCTCTTCCCAGAAACTGATAAGAAGAGCTATGTATTTCTAGCTTCTGACCATGCTGTCATGCATGGCTCTGCTCAGCACCTTGTATCACAATACAGATGCTCACTCTTGGACATGGGCAAAAGTAGCATTGCTCAACATTCCATTAGTTTGCTGTTACTGACCAAATAAGTATGATAGCCAGTTTGCCTTGTAGGGAAGTTTTAACAAAATAGGAAAACTTGCTTTCCAAAATCATCCATCAGTCAGTCATAGTGATGCATGCCTATAACTGCAGGAGGTTGAGGCAGGAGGATCACAAGTTCAAGGGCAATCTGGGTAACTCAGCAAAACTCTGTCTCAAAATAAAAAATAAAAGGGGCTGAGAATTTAGCTCCATGGTAGAATGCCCATGGGTTCAATCCCTGATACCAAAAACAAAACATAACAAAAAATCAACAATCAGAGGAATTCTCTGCAAGGATGCATCCACCTAATTCCTTTTATTAAGACCACTACCTCTTGCAGTGAGCTGTACAGCAACTGAAACAGCTCTTCAGAACAGTGGACCTGGAAAAATAGGACCTTTCAGGAAACTGATGCACTGAACATTGGATTTGGGGACAGGACTTGTCGACATGGGTGCTTGCAAAAGCCTGAGGAGCCTCCTGTGATGGCTGTGGGTGGCTGGGCCTCTTACCTTACCACACTGCTTACATTTCCCCTCCTGCCGACGCCTGTGCACCCAGTGATGACGCACAAAATTCTGTGGGGGAAACAAAGTTAAATGAATATGTGTTAATTTGCAAACCTCAATATTCATTTTTTTTAATGTTTAGAGACTACAGGATTATAGAAACCATAACATAAGCCCCTAGAAGCACAAAATCAAATGTGTAGATACAACTTGTTTAGCAATGAATATGAATCCACTCCAAAAAAAAAAAAAAATGAAGCTACTTCTCTATGCCAGTGATCTTTCACAATGGGAGACAGCGTTTATCCTGCCCTGTCTCCCTGTCTTCCCGGTGGCAAGCAGCCAAGCCAGATTGCTGTCACTCCACCTTAGTAGGAAAACATGGTGCAGATTTGTGAACAGGAAACTGGACTGGGAGATAACTCAGACAGGTATAGGAAATACCCAAATAGAAGTGAAAAGGTGAAGGAGAAAAGCTGACACATGGATAATTGAACATGACAAATGGCTGCTCTCCTGCTGTCTCCAGCCACCCCTGCCACAATCCTCAATGCTGGAGGCCAGTTCTACTTCCACAGGGCCCTCTCCTCAACATTCTACCTAGAAGGAACTTAAAGAAATCAAGTTATCAGAAAGCAATAGATCCCCTGATTTGGGGCATTGATTTGAGAATCTAGAAGAAAACTGATGTCAATAAGAGATGTGGGCATATTGGTGGTGTTTGCTGATGGTGTGTTTAACCCATCCTCTACACTAGTTGAGGTTAGTTTTCAAGGTCTGTTCTTGTCTTGGACTGTAGGAAACACAGGGGGTCCTCTTCCTCCCCCAGGGACAGAGTCAAGCAGCCCCATCTCCATTACTCTTAGGATGTTACAAAAGAGAGCATGGTCATTCAACTATCGATGCAGGTGAACTCAATAGCTTAATACAACTCATCCCTCTGGAACCAATATGCCTGACATACTTGATAAGTTTTTTTTCTCTTGCCCTTTTCAGATAAAACACACTTTACCTGATAATAACATGTCTATGGCAGAATCTAGCCATGGTCCATATTTCCCCTTTAAAGGACCCTTAAATATATTCCTTAATTCAAAAAATATTTACTAAGTGCCTACTGTATGCCAAGCACACACCTAGTGCAGATGGACAAAGATACGAGATCGGGGTTGAGGGAAGAAAAAAGCTTTATCAAGGCATGAAATTCAGAATGATGAGAATACCTCCAACAAGCACTACTTTTATTAATAAAAAAATCACCACCTCTATTCTCTTAACAATGTAAAATCAATTTAAAATAAAACTGAATAAAGGCTCTGGAGGTATAATGGTCTTTAACTGTAAACTGTGAAGCAACATACTGATCCTACAAATTAGTCTAATTTTCATCTTGTTTTTCACTCTGCTCCCATTTATTAAAACAAAGATACAATTCAATATTTCTCTCAGAAAGTAGCTAATCATAATAGCTAACACTTACTGAGTACTACGTTCCATGAACTTTTAAAAATATTTTGTATGTAATAATGCTTTTAGTCTTCATGAGAATTTTAATAAATAGAAGTGTTGTTCCTTAGAAGTGTACCAATCAACCTCTAGGAGTTGTTAAAGTATTAAAATGTTTCTAGATTAGCTGTGATTTAGCACCTCTACCATTTTGCTAGCTCCTCCCCTACCACCATAGCAACCCCTAATGTACCCTCTCAATATTGAAGACCATTTTTACATCTTCTTAATTGAACAATTAGGATGTAAATTTCTGACATATTGTGTCTCCAAGATCCTGTTCCAAATGAGATATTTTGTGAAAACAAATCCTGCTGCCTGGGCAATGCCACAAATTCCCTCAAAAACTTCAGAACACTGGGCTGGGTCCACCCAGTATGGATTGTCCATGGAAGGTTAAATATCCACATGGGCGATTTGGGGTACCATATCTGGGTGTAGCTTTCAAGATGGTGGCAACAACTCCAGAAATGTGCCCAGTTATCAATATTCATTCCAACAATTCAGAGGAATAATTCTGTTGGTGGAAGATGAAGGTCCTGGATCCTCCACCTCCTACTTTGCAGGTAAGGCTACTACTGAGTGATAGAATTCTAGTCCAGTGCCTACTGAAGAATAGGATGGGGAGGACTGAAGTCAACTGCCAACTGCAGTAGTTATTCCCAATCACATTATTGTAGGGCAACTCATCAGAGGGCTTGACTTTGGTCAGAATTATCCTCCTCACTTTACAGATGAAGAAGCCAAAGCACAGAGAGGTCACAAAGAATTTAAGAGTCAAAGCAAGGACTAGAACTCCAACATACTGGCAGTAGAGTCTACGCTCCTTCCATGGCATCTCTATGCCTCCTCAACTCTGAAAGATTAGGTTCAAGCTACTTCAGCATGACACACCAATCAATGACTTCAATGACAGTCAGGAGTGGAAATATTGAAAACATAAAAATGTCAGACACTAATCAAAAAGGATTGAAAAAATTTAATACAATTGCTGTTATTTTAGCAGAAACTGAGGGAGATTGAACAATATGATTGATGTTAAGAGAAATTCTGCACTTATTGAGATTATAAATCACCTAGTGACTTTCAATTTAAGAAGGGAAATGTTGGAAGAATTGGGTGCAATTAACCTATGAGAAATCATGGCTGACTCATGGGACCCTTGAGCTAGTAACAGCTCCACTCAAGAGATTAAACCTACAATTTCCACAGATCAACAGTTATTTAGAAATTAGATGACC
The DNA here is from genome assembly GCF_001458135.2 of Marmota marmota marmota. Lineage (NCBI taxonomy): Eukaryota > Metazoa > Chordata > Mammalia > Rodentia > Sciuridae > Marmota > Marmota marmota. Next base: position 13,552,336 of record NW_026000164.1, on the reverse strand, counting down.
TAATCATTTGCACTACAACATCTATCATTTGGCAAATGGTTCTTTTTTTAAAAAAATATTTATTTATTTATTTCTGATTTGTTATACATGACTGCAGAATGCATGTTAGTTCATAGTACACAAATGGAGCACCATTTTTCATTTCTCTAGTTTACACAAAGTAGAATCACACTGTTTGTGTCTTCATACATGGACCTAGGGTAATGATGTCCATCTCATTCTACCACCTGTGCTATCTCCATATCCCCTCCTTTCCCCTCCCTCCCCTTTGCCCTACCCAAAGTTCCTTCATTCCTCCCATGCTCCTTCCCCACCCCCATCCTCATTATGGATCAGCATCCACTTATCAGAGAAAACATCTGGCCTTTGGTTTTGGGCGATTGGCTTACTTCACTTAGCATGATATTCTCCAACTCCAACCATTTACCTGCAAATGCCATGATTTTATTCTCTTTTAATGCTGAGTAATAGTCCATTGTGTACAGGAACCACAGTTTCTTTATGCATTCATTTATTGAAGGATACCTAGGTTGGTTCCATAATTTAGCTATTGTGAATTATAGTTCTGCTATAAATATTGATGTGGCTGTGTCACTACAGTATGCTGTTTTTAAGTCCTTTGGGTATAAACCAAGGAGTGGGATAGCTGGGTCAAATTGTGGTTCCATTCCAAGTTTTCTAAGAAATCCCCATACTGCTTTCCAGATTGGTTGCACCAATTTGGCAAAAAGAGTTCTTATACCATGTAGTTTAGTTCATTTAAGGAATGGGAGAAAACACCTTAAATTTTTATTTAAAAACTAATGTAGGGGCTGGGGATGTGGCTCAAGCGGTAGTGCACTCACCTGGCATGCGTGGGGCGCTGGGTTTGATCCTCAGCACCACATAAAAATAAAATAAAGTTGTTGTGCCCACCAAAAACTAAAAGATAAATATTAAATCTCTCTCTCTCTCTCTCTCTCTCTCTCTCTCTCTCTCTCTTTAAAAAAAAACTAATGCATATGATTCTACCAGTCATTAAACATCCTGAGTATTATCCTTCCAAGAAAATAAGTGGGAGACTGAGGATATGAAAGCACAGAGAAAGTAACTTATCCATTACCTTTACTGTAGAAGAAACTTAAAAACTAAGCTCTATGATTTGAGATGTCAAGCAGTTGTTATTCAGAGTTCTTCTTCCTCCTAATATAAATTGATCCTATTGCTTCTTTAACATAGTTTGAATAAAGTACATCCAATAAACGTACGTTGAGCTGAATTGAATTCTCAATCTTACTTCTTTGACAATTAAGTCATGTGGTTATCATTTGGGGGAGGAAGAATCATCAGTTGCCTTCATCAGTGAGATAAGGAAAATCTTTATTTCCCAAGCACCTCAATTCTTCACACAATTTTCTTTTGACAATTATTCATACCTCTTAATTTTTTGGACTAAAATTAGATTTTTTCTATGTTCTTTTGACCATTATTCATATCTCTTAAATTGTTTAACTGATATTAGATTTGCTTCCAAATGTGAATGTTGATGAACAGTTGTTAAGACAGAACATCAAAGCTTCTAACACAATAATACCTTTTCATCACTCATCAATAATTTCTGAATTATTCATATACTTCAAGTAAGTATAAGTAAGTAAGGGAAAAAGCTATTACTTATAGGTGTTAAAATATCAATGATGTATTATTTCAAGACTTATCTGCAGCTGGGCAAGGTGGTACAAACCTGTAATCTTAGCAAGTCAGGAGGCTAAGGCAGGAGGATCATGAGTTTGTGGCAAGCTGGGAATGTAGCTCAGGTGTAAAGCACCCCTGGGTTCAATCCCCAGTACCAAAAGAAATAAAAAAAAATAAAAAATACCCAGTGTTGTTAGCTGAGACATATAACACAATTGCACAGTTATTTTCAAACAGCCAATGCAATTCAAAATATTTTTCATAGAATGCTTGAAAGGATCTTAGAAATCACAACCCAATCCATATGGCTTATGACTAAGAAAACTGAGTTCCAAAAAGATTCAACTTGGAGAAAGCAATCCAACAAATATTCATTAGAAAACAGCTGCGCGCCAGGCACTATACACTGCCAGGACACGGTGACTCACAATCCCCACACTCAAGACTGACCACCTATTAGAAAAGAAGCAGAGTTGAACTGAACCCAGATCAACTAATGCTAAAGTGAATGTTCTTTCATTTCCATTGAGTACTCTAATGAAAGTCTCTTAAGAATCACAAATGAGTCATAGTCATGGTTTCATCTTATAAATGTCCTCTTAGACTAAAAGTTCTTACACACTTTGGAAGAAATGCACCCCCATATAAAAGCGTTGAGGCCACAGATACTCATTGATCACATACTCCATGTCCTGGAACAATTAGTCTGTGATAAGCTCCATGATTGATCTCCCAAGGCTTACACTAAAGGGGAGAAACATTGTCAGGCAACAAACAGTCATAAACATAAATAATTATGACATATAAAATGACCTAATGGGGAGAACAAGGAACTTTGACAAAGAACACAGTGCTACCTGCTTACACGTGGTATCAAGGAAGAGCTCTGCAATGGAGCAAGTTCATCTGTTGAGTGGTATTGGGAGGTGAGACCTTGTGTTAGGTAACTCGTTCTTGAGGGTAGAGGCCTCGTGAATGGCATTACTGCCTTATGAAAAGTACCCCCTGGGATCTTTTGCTTTCTTTTCTCTGAAAGAGGATGCAATAAGAAGGCAGCAGTCTGCAACTTGGAAGACGTCCCTCATCAGAATTGGACCATGCTGGCATCCAGATCTTGGAATTCCCATCCTCTAGAATTCTTAAAAGAATTCTGTTGTTTATAAGCAACCCAGTCCAGGGTATTTTGTTACACAGCCTGAACTGACTAAGACAAGCTCTGAGAGGATGATAATTGAGAAGAAACCTAACTATAAGAAGTAGCTAGTCGTTTAAAGAGATTTACAATATAACAATAAATTATGCAAGGATCTACAGGTAAGGGATATCTTGGGATGCGCCTTGGAAACTGAAATAAAATTCCTGGGACAACTGTGTAGAGCTGGAGAGACACGCAGGGGCCAGACTTACAAGTTTCTCAGTCCAAGACAAAGCATTTAGATTTTTTTTCTAAGTGCAATGGAAACCACTGGAGAGTTTTAATCTGGAAAATGACATTATCTAGATTTCATTTTAAAAGATCACTCCATCAAATCACAGGTAGATTGGAGGGAGAAATAAAAACAACCATGGAGTGGTCAAAGATAAGAAATCATGGCACCTTAGTCTAAGCTATTGTCAACAGAAAGGGGGATAAATGGATGGATTTAAAATATGTTTTGTGAATAAAATCAATAAGACTAGCAAAGAACTAGAGGCAGAGAGTGCATGAGAGCAGGAATCAGTGAGAACCTACTCTGGTTTTCCCAATTAGAAGCTCATTTTCTGAGTTGCAAAAAAAATAGGGAAAAATGGTTTTATGGTGAATACAGGTTTGATGCATTATATCTGAGATGACTGTGATACATTCAATGGACATGTCAAATGAACTCCAGAAAATGTAGACTGGAAATGTAAAGTCCGTTGTTGTTACTCTCCTAATAAGAGCAGACAAAGATAAGAACATAGATGAATCCCAGAAAGATTTGTCGAGGTCAGGGGAGTGACCAAAGAAAGACTTTAGGAAGGCCGATCCAACGAAGAGGAAAATTAGGAAAGAGCGATGTGGGAAGTCAAGAGAGGAGAGCATTTCAAGAAGAACCAAATATTGATATTCTGAATACTTTTTTAGAGACTGAATAAGAACAGAAAAGTAATGAGTTTGGCATCAGGGAGATCATTGGCAACATTGAGAAAAGCAATTTCAGCAAGTACATAGAGAAGAAATGAGATCAGAACAGGTTAAAATGACTAGAAGATGACATACTAAAAATAATTTTTATGGATGATACTTTCTGGAAGCTTGGCAGTGAACAGCAAACGGAGAATCAGAGCAGCAGTAAAGACACAGTCGGTAGTTAAGGCACACTCTTGTTTGTTTGTTTTTTAAGATGGAAACTATTAGAGCATGCTTTTGCTGACAGAAATAGTCACCTCCTGGTAGGAGGTGGGGTAGTTGAAAACACAGGAAAGGAAAGAATATCAAGTCCTTGATAAGAAGATGGGGGAAGAGATCCAAGATCTTACGAAGGGTCTAGATACAGAGAAGAAGAGCAACACAACTAATAAAAATAAAACCAAACTAGGATTAGAAAAATCATACATACAATGAAAGTTATCTCTTATCCAACTAGCCATTCTGTAAAGAGACAAATTGAGGGACAGGGAGTAAAAGGTAGTTATATATATGTTGTATTCTTTAGAACAAAATCCTGTGCTTTCAATTTTCCTAAATAAAACAACTACTTCATTTGAGCTATCATTGAGCCATCTTCTGGCCAATACCATAGTACACCACGGTGGGCACCAAGGACACCCACAATGCTATCATTTTTCTCACATTTCCCTCATCCATTGCTGCCATATTGGACAGACACCAAATGGGGAAGGCAACTGACTTTAGAAGAACTATTTTTCCTCTCTCCATAACCTCCAAATCCAATCTTTTCCCATATTTTCTTTTAATCCCCTTGCATTCATTAATAACACTGAGATCACTCTTTTTCACAGTGTCTTTTTTTAAAAAAAAAAACAGGCTCTCATATTTTATGCAGGCTGACGTCAAACTCTTGGATCCATGGGATTGTCCTGCCTCAGCCTCCCAAGTAGCTGGGACTATAGTCATGCACAATCTCTTCTCTTTTTATTAACTGTTTTTAAAATTTGTGATTTTCTTTGTGCTCAGACATCTTCTATTCCTTTTCTACACATCAATCTGTCATCATAGCTTTTATTATTATCTACATATGCCAATGTCTCATAAACCTTACCTCCTGCCCATTCTTCTTTCTAACTTCAAACTCATATATTGCTGTTGAATATCTCCAACTGAGGGCCATCTCAAATATGAAAGTTCTGTAATTAAATTCATCACCTCCCCTCTCTATTACCAAATCAACTCCTTTTCTGGCATTAATCAGTTTTGCAAGGTAGAAGTCTGGTTTATTCAGCCCCCCCCCCCACTCCCAACTCATGTCCAAAATCCAATCAATAACCATATTCTGTCAATTTGTTTAATTCAGTCTAATGTCTACCACCAACATTACTCTTGGTTCAGGTCACCTCTCTTATTAACAAAATAGAATTAAAATCAATCAACAGACAAATACCATCTATTTCTTTCTTGCCTTTTCAACTGTGATGCCCCCCACTCTCTGGCTCAAATCAGTATGAACGTGGTTTCCCAACTATTTCTTGCCTCTATGGCTAGAAGAGCTTCTTAAATTTCTTTAATTGTTTCTGTGCCTTCAATACTACTCCAGGACTGTGTGGTATTCCCTCCACACAGCAGTCAGGTATAATATAATATAATACAATATAATATAATATAATATAATATAATATAATATAATATAATATAATATAATATAATATAAACAGTTCAATGTCCTCCCAACTTCCCTCATGACAAAACACTCCGAGTACAACCTGGCTCCCAGGAATCTGCATGGTCTAGCTCTTGCCTGCCTCACAGGCCACATATCTTACTCGGCTCCCTCAATACAATTTGTATGCTGCTGTGCTTTCTGTCTAGAAGGCTCTCGCTCTCCTCGTAACCACCCCCTGCACACCTTTTTAAGTTAGATAACTCCTGCGCATGTCAGTTTAGTGCCCACCTCTTTCAGGAAGCCATTTATTTAACCCCTTTCCAGTCTCTCCCATTCATGACTACACAGAGCTGGTATAAGGAGTACACTAGCTGGGAAGGTTTCCAAGGGCTAAATCTATAAGTGGAACTGAAATTCATATCACTGGGAACCTAAATGAAGTAAAGAAAATATGCTACCTAAAATTCTTATTTAGCAGACTTTCTTTCAGGAGAGTACCACATGAGATTGTAGTGTTTGGGACACAATGGATAACATTCTAAGAAGGATGGTTTCTGTTAATGGTAGGCTATAGGTTTGCTGACTGGGGAGTGCAATTTTGACTTATTTATTGACTTAACAGATGAAAACACTGTGATTTAGAGAGAGATGCCAAAGGTCAAACCATATCGAGACTGGCTTTGAAAGCAGATAGTCCAATTCCAATTCCAGCATTCACGTGGTGTTATGGTTCAGATGTGAGGTGTCCTCCCAAAACTAACGTATGAGACGATGCAAGAACATTCGAAAGTGAAATGACTGGATTCTGAAAGCCTTAACCCAGTCAATGAATTAATCCCCTGATGGAATAATTCAGTGGTAATTGCAGGCAGGTAGAATGTGGCTGGAGGAGGGGGGTTTCTGGGGGCATGCCTTTGGGGTATATATTTAGTGACCTGATCTTAGAGTCAGTCTCTCTCTCTCTCTCTCTCTCTCTCTCTCTCTCTCTCTCCTTCCTGATCATCATGTGAGTTTCTCTCTCTCTCACACACACACACATTCATTCATTCTCTCTCTCTCTCTCTCTCTCTCTCTCTCTCTCTCTCTCTCTTTCTCTCTCTCTCTCTCTTTCTCTTCTACCATGATATTCTGCCTCACCTCAAGCCCTGAGGAATGAATAGAGCCAGCTATGTGGACTGAGACCTTTGAAATAAACTTTTCCTCCTTGCTATTGTTCTCGTCAGGTCTTTTAGTTACAATAGCAAAAAAAAAAAAGCTGGCTAAAACACAAGAATAATCAGTAACTATGCTGCCCCCTGAATAGCTTAACGCCCCCCCCACTCAAAATTAACAAAATAGAATTAAAATCAATCAATAGACAATAGCATCTATTTCTTTCTTGCCTCTTCAACTGTGATGGCCCCCACTCTCTGGCTCAAATCAGTATGACTGTGGTTTCCCAACATATCTAAGGTGCAGTGTCCAAATGTTGAAGAGACTTATAAGATTTTATTGATTGCATATATTAGTGGATTAATAAATAACTGATTTAGAAAACTTAGGGAAATTATTTTTCAATCCCAGGTGAATATCTAGGAGTCCAGTGATTCCAAGGTGGGATCTGAAATGGAGCCTCAAATTACTCACTTCTTGCCAGTCATGGTGGTGCCTCCTTAGACTCAGGAAGCTAAGGCAGGAGGATCCAGAGTTCAAAGCCAGCCTCAGCAATTTAGCAAGGCCCTAAGCAACTTAGCAAGACACAGTCTCTAAATAAAACATAAAAGGGGCTGGAAATGTGGCTCAGTATTTAAGCACCCCTGAGTTCAATCCCTGGTACAAAAAAAAAAAATTACTCACTTCTCTTGGTGATCTTGAGCCTCCTTCTCGAAACGTTGGCTTACATCTGAAATTAATCTGCCATTTAAAAAGAAAAGCATTTACATTAGGAATAGTATCAGACTAAATTGAATTACCTAAAAACATCCAACAATGACAGATACTGAGGCTACAGAAAATAAAAACTAAAGAATAAGGAAGAAAGTTTACTGCTATTCTCAGTGCTTTGAAATCATCACATTAGATAATCTACAGACACATCAACTGATTCTCTATCTCCACTTTCCATCCCCTCCTTCTCACTAATGAAATCACAGCATCTTTCAACAATAAGGCTCTCAAACAGAAAATCAGAAATAGATAAGAAAGAGTCAGAGGAAAACTACAGAGAAGTTAAACCACCCAGCTGGGTTTTAAAATTTAAAAGTAGAAAATATAAACTTGAGGAATTGAAAATGTTGTAAGGATTATTCCAACAATAGAAAAGAATATTCTTTATAGAAGGATTCAGCAGCCCCTTCCTTTAAGTGGGGAGGTCTCTTACTTGGTACACTTATATCATCTTCAACTACAGTAGGACGTGAAAGTGTAAGAATGAAGGAGATGAATAAATGGAGTTGGGATGGGAAAGAACATATTAAGATCAAACATCAGTGGTCATTGCCACACCATCTTGTTCACCAGTAATTGTAATATGTCAGTGAAATTAAGTGAATGCTGCATAGAACTAAAATATCTCAATGCATTTTCACATGTCAGCTTGAAAACATAGATAATGCACATGGAAATGGAGAGGGATGCTTGAAAGTGAACAGCAGAAAATCACTATTGGGTCCTTCCCTTTCTCCCAAATGTCAAATAAATGCACTATGCAGAATTTTCTTCTTTGGAGAAAACACACCCTCAGGCTGCCACTTCCAGCCCCAGCCACTCATTTACCCTGCACGAGCAAAAGCACTGACCAAGAAGCCCAGAGAAAAGACTGAGCACTGGCTCCAGAGACCATTATTCATCCTAAGAGGTAACATAAAATTATTGAATTGACATTTAGCAAACAACAGAGTGAATTACGCTTAAAATTCTTTTTACTACTAATATGTTAATTATGTTGGAATTCCTGTTTTTTAAAGGGCATTTTTTCCAAAATGTTGGAAATGGAAACTGACACCCGGTCTTTGAAGACCAAACACCTACAATAAAGGAGGGCGGCAGCAGGTGGCGCTCTCTTACCTTTTCTAGCTGTTCGATGCAGGCGGTGTGGACCACGATTTTACAGACTGCACACTTCCTCCTGAGAGCCGATTTCTACAACATTCAATTCAAAATACAGGAAAGAAATGTTAACAGTCTGTGTGAAGACTTCCCTGGTATAAGGACTGTATATGTACACAAATGAAACACTGCCATTCTTTCATACCAAGTGAATTTGAAACTTCATCAAAATATTAAACAACATGACAAACTTAACGGTCTTGTCTCACCAAGTAGTTCCACGTCTGTGTGATGACAGTGGCCTGGCCGGTCTCTCCCAAGTATAATAATAATATATCATATGGAGCATATGATATGAATTGGGCACTTTATTCCATTACACTACTTCTAATTTTGAGACCTAGCAATGTAGGCATTATTTTATTCCTTTAAAAAAAATTGTCACATTTTCATTTGAGCAATTAATCTTTCTCATCTATTTCTGATTTTCTGTTTGAGAGCCTTACTTAGTTCTGCATTCAAATCAAGTATTCGTTTCCTACTGCCAGAAAGTCTATATTTCTAGGGGACAATCACCTTAGGCTTCAGTTCCAGGTATAAATCTATACTAAGCTACTTGGATTTCTGCTCTTACCTTCAGGAGAGAGAACACAGCTCTAGTTTTTAAACCCAAGAAATAATAATAATGATAACAACCACAACAGCAAACTCAGCAAGGGCAGTTAATACAACACAGGGCTTGCCGAATGCCCTTATCAGTACTTCACAAACAGCAACTCCCTTAACCCCCACAGCTCTATGAAATAGATACTATTCTTCCCAGGTTACAGATGAGAAGAGTGAGGCCTGGGAAGGGACCTGCCCAAGGTCATCTAATTAGGGGATAGCAGAGTCAGACTGTCTGACTCCTAAGCATTACTCAATTTGGCCTCTGTGACAATTAGTAGTGCTTAAATTCACAATAAAAAGCTTTTTAAGGTTTATCTTTTCTCTAATAATAAAGAGCTGTGGGGAGAGATGAACAGGGGCTCTACATTTCGTCACTACCAGGGTCCTGTAGCATTTAAGCTGAGAATGCTGAGATCTCTGCAAGGACATCTGAGTCCATACTTTTGAGTTTGTGCACTAGAAGAAACTTCTTAGAAATAACCTGTCTGCCAACAGTCCATCAAAGCCACCAAGTGTGAAAGGCGGTCCCTTTCCTTTCAGAAGGCACCAGTATAGACTATGAGCAACTCCCCCAACGCCCCGTCTGATGAGTGGCTGCCTCTGCTGGGGTGTCATATTGGAGGCGACTTTGGCAGTGGGGTAGGAAGGAGCCCAATATTGGTACTGCCCAAGGAGACTGGAGGGACTGCAGATAGCCACCTTGGAAGGGGCAGCAAAACGAAAGAAACTGCCCCCTCCTGGTTCCTTGATGGTTCCAATTATTCAACATGGGGGTGTGGGGGTGGGTTCCTGTTGGTACCAGTGATGACAGTGTTATCAGCTCAGCTATCAAAGAAACAACTAAAACACTGTTTTACCACAACAACAAAAACTCTGGAATGTATTCACTGACTGAAGTTAATTGACCCTGTTGGTGGATGCTTTGATCACTCTTTCCTGTTCCTAAAGAGAGAACATTGTCTTCATTGTTGAATGAATTTGACAATCAATTGATTCTACAAGTAACAAAGGAAAAGGGAAACTAAAACAACTAGTAACACTACTGAAAACTGTCTTGCTCTACTCCTAAACACAGCAGAAGAGAAGCAGGAGGAGAAGGTGGGGGGAAAGTGGGAGAGGAGGAGGAAGAGGAGGACGCACACTACAAGAGAATGCGAAGCAGCAGTCACAGCAGTAACAGAAGCAGCAGCAACAACAGTAATAAAATTTGACCTTGTAAATTTTCATGAGAGGAATGGCCGCAGACAAGTGCCTGGGCTCTCCTGTTTCCTGCACATATCCTGGTGGGATTTGCTTTAGCGCCACCTGCAGAAAACCCTTGGGGCATTTGAGTCCTGCAAACAGAGTTACAGAGATGCCAGGGAAACTGGAGTTGGTTCTAAGCAGCTTCTTGTCATCCACAAGACCTCTAGATAACACTGCACACAAGCAAAGCAGGCCACTGCAGGTGGGCTACCCCTTAGGGGCGATGATTTAAGGTGTCTGAAAAGCCTCCTTTCTTGTCCATACCCCCAACCTGGGTCTAGCTTTGTGCCTGATATCAAGCTCTGCATTAAGTTCTTTGGAGCTCCAGGGCTTCTGGAGGCATCTTAGGAGTCATTGAGGAGGATGGGAAAAGAAATACAGTGGGCTCAGGAAGCCTGTGAACTCAATAAACCCAGAACACCTCTTCCTTTCTTTGTTTTCCACATCAGGATTTGGGGGTCAAAATCCCTATTAGATAAGGGATCTGGGATACTGGAGTTTAAGAGCCACTGCCTCAAGATATGTCATCACTCAGCTTTCCGGGATGACATGTAAATAACGTCATTCATCGTGAACAATTCAAGAGCAACTATCTATGGCTGACAACATAGGAAATAAAGTGCTGTCTGTGATAAAACTAATTTTAATTAAATAATATTGAATTCTGAAAGACCATCTTAAAATATATCACATGCTTCTGTGCCTCCTGAGACAGCAAATATTGACCATAATCTGAATTCTTCTTCAAAGTCCAGTCATTTTTCTTTCCTCTCCTACGATCTGACAAAAGACCCTTTCAAATCATTGTTCCTGTCTTTGTTGCCCAGGATTTCCTAAATGACAGCTACTAAGCAGTTTGTGATCTGAAAATCAGATAATTAAAGTTTATAAACACATACAAAATTAAGTGAATAAATTCTGAGTGAAGGCCCAAGTTTTTTTCCCACACTAGTAAAGAACGAGGATTATAGTTCCTCAACTGACGACAATTACTTCAATGGATCCAAAGGCAACTGCTGACTTTTTTTTTTTTTGATTGTTTCAATTGGCTAAGGCTATCTGAAGTGGCTAGATAATAAGCTTTTGAGCAGAACTTGCTCCAAACATGTAGAATTTTGTGCTTGGTTATGTTACAATTTTTGTTTTGAAAATTTTATCTAAATACAAGAAATACAACATGAAGCATACTCTATTCTAAATACTTTCACTAATTCACTTTTTTCCTAAATAACTCTTACTTAAGCCAGCTCGTCCTTCACTATGAAAGGTGATGAATTAAATCAAGTCATTAACAAATCATCCAATAGGTTAGTCTTCATATTGGGACACAGTTGTTACAGAACCTAGCACAAAAACATAATTGAAAACAGAAACATTATCTGGGACACTGAGTCCATGTTCAAAAATTAAAATTGTAAAAATGTATTAATTTGTTCTCATCAGTGAATTTAAAGGTCATTTGGGCTTTCTACTTTAAATTTCAAATAGAGTAACCTCAGTGCCCTTAATAAGGGTTTCCTGATTTGATCAGTGTTGGTATTCAAAATAAACCCATTAATCACTCTGTGTGTGTGCGCATGTGTGTATGCTTTTATAGCATATTTGTAGAAACTAAGAATAGATCACATCCCATCTGTTATGGTTTGGATATGAGGTGTCTCTCAAAAGCCTCTGTGTTAATACAGAAATGTTAAGAAGTAAAGTGATTGGATTGTGAAAGCTGTAACCTAATCTGCCCATCCTAGTTTGAATGGACCGTTGACTAGGTGTTAACTGTGGGTTGGTAGGGTGTGGCTGGAGGGGGTGGGTCAGGGGAAGTATGCCCTGAAAAGCTTGTTCTTCCTGGTGCCCTTTCCTTTCCTCTCTGTCTCTGCTTTCTGGCTGTCATGAAGTGAGTCATTTTCCTCCAACATGCCCTTCTGCCATGATGTTCTGCCTCATCTTGGGCTTAGAGCCACATACTTGGCCAGCCATGGAATAAACCTCTGGAAACATAAGCCAAAATAAACTTCTCCTCCTCTAAGGTGTTCTTGTAGGCTATTTTGGTCACAGCGATGAAGACCATCACATCTCACTTTTATCTACTAAAATCATGATGGGCCTTTACTTAAATAATTACATGAAAGGGGCTGGGAGATAGCTCAGTGACAGAGCCCTTGCCTAGTGGTGCCTAGCCCCCCAGCAATCCCCTAAATAACCATAATAACAAGATGGTATGCTATGTTTGAGCATGGCAGGCCTGGTCTCGCGGCCGTACCATGGCTAGAAGAGGAAACACACTTAAAGTTCTGGCTTGGCCCTTTATCATTTTCCAAACTACAGGAACGGCTGGCCTTCCAAGCAGGGGCAGCTCCTCGCCAAACTGCTGCTCCTATCAAACAAGGAAGCAAAATTGCCATCGCTTTAGAGCCCTGGAGCTGGGGATATCAGTTCCAAGGACAGAAAGATGAGAGGCAATCAGTGGTCACAGGACAGGGTTTCATATCTCTCCCAACCACAACCTCTGGCTATAAGACAGCGATCTTTAATTCCCTTGAGCAAGAGAGATGATTTCTGCTGTTATAATGAATTTCTGGTGGAAGTAGAATCTGATAGAATCTGATAAAGGAAGGTGAGGAAAGGAGAAAGGGAAGGAGGAGGAAAAAAAAGGAGGGGGAAATAAAAATGGAAAGAAAGGAGAGGAAGGAAGAGAAATGGGAGGAGAGGGGAATGGCAGGATGGGTTGAGAGGGACGGGAAGGACATGAGGACTTCAGGGACTGTGGTAAGTTGCTTTCATAGGTCTGTGGTTATGAAAGGATCCTGCCTTCTTGCATCCCAGGGTAACTGGAATTCAATGTTTATTGGCCCCAACAGTCTGCTGTTTGACCCCAAGGAGCAGGTAAGATAAGGTTAGCTATTCCCTTCCCAACAAGGTACACACCAAACTTTTCCTCTCCTTTAACAGAGGGCAGATTATCTTACCTGCTGACCATATGTCTCCTGCTGTAGCCTTAAGAACACCCCTCACCCAACCACCAGGTTTAACCACCAGAAATCAGGAGTCTATGTGGCCACCCATTGATTTCCCTGGCTCAGGAGGGTGCAGAGGCCAGAACTCGCTCCTGCCTCCCAAAATAACAGGGTTAAGTTTGGACTCACAGCTTATCACTTTAGACAGAGACACCAGAGTGAAGCCCCCAGACCTAATGCAGGGAATTACTGGTTCTACTGAGTCCTGTAAGCCAGGAGGCCACACGGGGAGAAGCAGGGAGGGAGCTTCAGAGGGGCTCTTAGAGGAAGTTTCTGCTGAAGCTGAAAAAGCCCAGGGAAGGGGAACTCTGGGGAGGCTGGGGGATGGGCTTCCCTGAGCCCCTCCCCACTGATTTCTCAGCCCTTGGCCTTCCTAGGTCAGAAGATTCTCCCGTCAGACCACCAGGCTCAACCACAGGGGCACTCTGGTGAGAGGGCAGGAGCAGGGCAGTGCAGCCCAGGAGGCTGGCCTTGTCAGGGTTCTCTCTCTGAGGGTGGGGCCAAGGGAATGCTTGGTGAAAGGCAGGACAGGAAACTTCCTAGCTTTTAGAATGTCAGGAATTTGGAGTCCTTTAGGTGAGGACTGCCTCTCTGGGCAACAAAAACAAGAACATTTTTTTTTGCTGTATAATCCAAGGTAAATGAAAACAAGAGTTCTTTGATTTATTTAAAACCTCATTAGAAGAAATGACAAGCATACTTGGCAAGTCCTGCTTCTCTGGGGAGCCTGGGATGCAATCTGTAAATGGGTATTAGGAAAAATGAAGAATGACATTATCTGAAAGTTCCATAAGTAAGATTTCAGAGCCAAAGTGCAGCCACCACTGTCCCTCATCTGGCTCCTCTCTTCTCCCAGCAGAACACAGAATGTTTTGAGAAACCAGCCTCTACCTCAGAGCAAAGCCTGTCCAAGGAAGGGGGCGTGACCCTTGTCCTTGCAAAGACCCACAGAGCACTTCTAGGCACATACCCACCCTGCTGAGTGGTTTATCTACAAAAAACAGGAGAGATCTGCAGAGCCAGGTGTCCCTGACTCAGTCAGGCTAGGTGAGGACCCATAGCAACCCCCTAGCAACCACCATGAGACAGGGAAAATACCTGGGATGCCAGATGACCCCCAGTAGTTTGTGGTGGTTGACAACATGTTGGGAAACCATGTAGTTCAGCACGTACACCCCTCATGGATTAAATGAATCAGTTCAAACAAATCCCCCTCTTGTACTAACCAATCACCCCTACCCAACTTATTCCCGCCAATGAATGTGCTAATCATGTTTTAGAATTGTTTTACGATTTTCCCACAGTGTGTGATGATTTGCTAAGAGATGCTATGAAGTATGTGAAGTCCCTGCCTTCCCCAAAGAGTGTACAAAACTGCTGCAAACCCTGGGCTCGGGGCCTCTCAGTGTCACCAGTTGCTGTGTGTGCGGAGGACCGAGCTAGCTCGCAATAAACACCTCTTTGCTGCTTACATCGATCTTGGTCTCTGGTGGTCTTTTGGGGGTCCTGAATTCGAGCATAACAGTTTCACATAAGTCAGGAGGGTGGCCAGCTGAGGTCCCAGCACACGCCTACTAGACATCCTGGGATTTTACCAGTTCTGTTCAGAGCAACAGAATCTCATGATCTTAGACCAAGGAACCAAGATGCACATATCTGGAGGAGTCTGTGACCCAAGGAAAACTCGGCGATCTCCTTAGAAGGTTGACTTCAGTAGAATGGCACTTGTGGAGGGTCCTATCCCTCAGCCTGGAAAGGAAGGCTTTATTTGTGAAGACCCATGTGTTGGTAAAAACGTGACCTCTGTACAGACAAGGCCCTGGTAAGGGCTCAATCCCTCTGAGATGGTATTACACCATCAACATCCTAGATTATAAATGATGTCAAAAGTACCACAGAATATCTGAAAGGAAAAAATAGCAGAGACTTCTGGAAGATGGGTGGGGGAATGTGTGCACCAAAATCCTTATGCCAGGCTCCAATGTGTATCAACGCATCTGTGCAGCAGCTACCTGAATCAGGATGATCTGACCTACAGTCACACACACACAGAGAATTTCTCCTGTGGCTGGAGCAATCTGTGAACCACCAGCTTTTCCAGAATATATTTGTGGAAATTCAGTCAACAGATCATTCTAACATCACTCCAGGTAGAAGGCAGAGGAGAACGCTTCTGTCTTGGGAGAAGCTGGCAAAATGTTAGGAGAGAGCTGCACGTGGTGAAATGTTAAAGAAACAGCTCAGACAATAAAAGGTATAATTTAGAGGAGAGTAAGATTGCAGAGGCTGAGTCAGTAAGAAAGGACTCAAGGAGAAATCCAATTCTTGAATTTAGCCTTAAAAGATGTATACGTTTGAAAAATCAAAGACATTCCAGCAGAGAGATCAAAAGTTATCATTATTTAATAGGCACTGATGCCTTCTGAAAGGAACTGAGCCTGGCTTCAGCAAGTGAGGTGGGCACAGAGCTGCCAGGCTCATGGGTGTCCACTTGCACAAGTTGTATGTTGCACAAGGTTTGGTGTTTGAGTTTGATCACGTGCACTTAGTTGGGGGATCGGGCACAATGGGTGTCCACAGATGTGCACAGTGGGTTTGCTGTGTCATAAGGGGTTGCCATAGAACTAGCAAAGCAGAACTATTTCTAAGAGGCCCAGGTGTTTAAAAAAAAAAATCTTAGCATTACAAGATGGTGGAGATTCTGCTGTGTTTTTCCACACAACTGTAATCCAACACCAAGTTCAGTGCCTGACACAGATATTCTGGAAGAAGAAGGAAAGGAGAAGGGAAAATGGTGGTCTTGGAGACAAAATCCCCACTAGTACATGGGCTTCTCATAATGGACAATCCTGCAAGAAGTAATAATTACACTGTCTGAGGAACACAAGACCTCTACAGACCACAGGGGAAACAGGGTAGGGGCTCCACTGCTGTGGGGCAACTATTTCATCAGACAAATCACATGTCCTCTGGGGATCCCCAGGAAGACCTGATGGGGAGGCCAGGCTGCAGAGGACTGAGGGCTTCCATGGTGGGTAGAGCAAGAAGTGACTGTGCTACTGCTGCTCACAGGAGTCCACATGTATCTGTTAGTTCCTCAAAACTTGGAAGGCTTATTTGGGCAACAATGGGGCTGGGAGGCAGAGGAAACGGGCTGGAACTGGGGCCAGCAAGGCAGCCAGCCTTCCCCAGGAGAAGACCCTGGCGGGGTGATGCAGATGAGGCTGTAAGGTAGACTGGGATAGGGTCCCTCAAGTCCCTACATCTGGACTTTAAAAACTACAAATTTTAACTTAATGGGTAACAAGGGACCCATAGAGGTTTTGAGACTAATAATGCCACAGATAATCATTTAATTTTGTAAGAGCTTGCAGCACTATCTCAAAGCACAAGGGAGGAGATGAGAGAAGGTGAGCTAAGTAATTTATTAATTCAGTCAACTAATGAACATTGAGTTCCTACTAGGTGGCAGACTTCCAGGCACTGGGGACATAGCAGCAAATATATATTTATGTATATATACACATCACAGAGCATTGTTTACCTGAGAGAGATGGCAGACAATAATCAAAATAGTCAAGTATAATATATAACATGTTGGGCTGGGGTTGTGGCTCAGTGGTAGAGTGCTCAGCTAACATGCATGAGGCACTGGGTTCGATTCTCAGCACCACATAAATATAAAATAAAGATATTGTGTCCACCTAAAACTAAAATATAAGTGTTTATATATATATATATATATATATATATATATATATATATACACATATATATTTAAAATTATATATATAAACATATATATACATATATATTTAAAATTATATGTATATAAAATTTTAAATATATATGTATACACACACACATATATATCATGTTGATGGAAATAAGTGTTAAAGGGAAATTTACAGATAGAAAGGGAGATGAGATGGGGCTCACGATCTCAAAGGCCAGCGGTCATCTGGCCCTGTTGCTTTGGTGTGATGACACAGTACAGTATGATTGGAGTACATGGAGGAGAGGTCTATTCAGCTAGGAAGAAAAGTGATGACAAGAAGTGGTGGGGTCTCAATATTCCCTATAAGGACCTGCTCCCAATGACCAGACCATCTCCCGCCAGGCCCCAATTCCTAAAGGTTCCACTGCCTTCCGATAGTGCCACAGGCTAAGGATCAAGCCTTTAGCACAAGGGCCTTTGGGGAATATTTCAAGCCAGAACTATAGCAGGGACTGAGTGCATACCCCTCTTTCCAATCCCACACAGGTGTTTTCCAAGGTCAATGAATGTCTCACACTTTGGTCTTGGGTCTTTCAGTAGATTAATTAATACTGTCAAGGTTGGTTTTGATCCTACACTCTGGCTGTAGGTGTTGACCTGTTGACAGCATACACCACAGTTTCCTACTGGACTACGGCTGGAATTGTCTCTGAGTGCTATAATAAAAGCCATTTAATATGCTCTTCCAACAGTGTGTTTTGTTCTTTTCTAAGGAACACATCCTCTGAAGCACTCTGCATGTGAAGTGTCTGTGTTCCTAGAGACACTTTTGAGTAACCTCAGATATGCACATAAATCTTGCAGCTAAGCCAAGGCCACACTGGAGCTGATACAAAGAAAGGTCAACTCATTGGTCCCTGAGAGACACACGGAGAGAAGAAGAAAAGTGCCTCCCTGGCATTGTTTGGACACAAATGAAAAGTGTTATAATTCCCCAACAGCCAGTATATTTTATATTTTAAATTCAAAGAGAGGGGGAATAAAAGAAGCCAAAATCTTGCAGCAGAAAGCCAAGGGAAGTAGAAGACTTTGTGGACTGAATATGAGAGCCAGAAAAATACAAGAAACCTTTCTCCCTCCTGAGAAGCAACCACTGGGACTCACCTGAGAAGCAATTTGGTAAACCACACTGCTAGAATCATGTTGACTCAAAGCTAGAATTGAATGCTTATTTTTTCATTTGGTTTAATTTTTTTTTTTTTACAGGGGAAAACATGATAGGTAGAATTTTGTACTGCATAACAACATTTTGGTCAAAGCCAGACTTCATGCATATCTGATGTAACACACCATACAGCCTAGGCGTGTAAAAGGCCAGATTGTCTAGGTTTGTGCAAGTACACGATGATGTATTTCTTAGAAGATATCCCATAATTCAGCAGCAAATTATTGTGCAAGATTTCACTTTCAGCTGAAAGCTACTACAAGAATCTTAAGAGAGGTCTATGTATTAGAACTTAATTGAGCAAGTACTGCTACCACATCTAAGAAATCTACATAAAATTCAGGTGCAGTTATTTAGACACAGAACATACTGGAGTATGGGGAATGGCCTGAAAAATTGTTAAATGTTGGTACAAGCTGAATGAAATGATCCTAAAACTCCGATTGTCTGAGATGGTCAAATGTATGACGTCCAGTGTCCTCTCCACTGGAAGATTGCTTCTCTGCTCACCCATTTCTTCATCTTCTCCAGAATGGTCATGATGTATTAGAAAGGGATCTCAGTCAACAAACTCAAAACTTCAAAAATCTGTCATCCTATTTCTTCTTCCTGGCTCTCATTTTACCCAAGAACACTTCATATTGCCTTGTTAGTATTAACCATCTACCGGTTGCCATCAGCTCTTCTTTCTCCCCGTCCTCTCTGATCTGCTTGTGCTTTCCTTCCTTTTTCACATTTGCTTCTCTTTACTTCTCCACCCAGAAGCCAGCAGGTCCAGTCACCAGTTTTAGTACACGTGCTGCCATCTTCCCGTCTCTGGTTCTTTCCAACTGCTCTTGTGGCTGCTGCATGTTAGATTTTAACCCTCTCTCCAAAGTTTTATTTTGTATTAACAGATCAAAGTTACCATACATATTACAGAAGGTTAGCAGAAGAGTGGATATATGTGCAAAAATGTATATAAATATGATTACTAGTACACAATCATAAATAGAAATTCACAATTAGAGACCTACACATACAAATGAATGGGCATCTACACATTTCAAGCAGACAGGTAGGAGTGAGGATGGGTTGGATATACTACAGAAGCCACAATGAAGGCAAGTTAACAGGAACTGGGGTCTCAGAGGTTGTCTCAATGGCTCTCTCCAGTTCTGAAGTAGTATATCTTGGGCACAGCAGAGAGTTGAGGCTTAATGGAACTAGAAGATGCCAAACTTTGCCTTTCAATTCCAGCTGGTATGAAAGCACTATTTAAGCCATCTTACTTGTATAAGGAGTCTAAGTGTTCTCATTATCAGCTTACTTTGTGGAAATAGATGAATTTTTTAAAACAACAACTAAATATTTCTAACCTACACTTTAGAGGTACTTGTTTTTATATGAGATATTATATTTACTTTAGAACCCATACCAGCAGTGGTAAGCTAGCTCTCCTTTCATTGCTGTTTTCCATGTTCCCAGCTATTGGTTACATAATTAAGACGGGGATTCCCTAGCCAGTTTCACCTGAGAAAAATCAACATTTCAGTCACCCTTCATTATATCTCCAGTTGAAATGCTGTTTTCACTGATGTACACACATCGCCACCCATATCGTTTTTCAGTAAGGACACCATCACCATAGTTCACTAGATGGCTGGCAGTATGATGTCCATGGTCCCTAGCCAGGCCAGGTACTATTCAACCACTTGGGGTAAAGGAACTGAGACTCTGTGACACTGAGCAACTTGCTCAAGAAGACGAGCTAAGAGTGGAATCCGAGTCTTCTACTGATGACAACTTACTTTCCCTCTTACTTTCTTTGTCTTATTTTCAGTGTTGGTTTATGGGACCAATACTGATAAGAACCTATAAGACGTGATATCTGACACCTTTGCTTTATTTGGTCTCATGAGAACCCCACAGAAATGGACCAATGACAACCACACCGTGACCACCCACGAAAAGATGGTAAAAAGCAGTCTCTGTTCTTCACGGGGATCAAACAAAATGGGTTTCAGAAGATGTAGTACTGGCCAAAAGTGCTCTACCCCCATAACAGTCCGCTAGTAGTGAGGAGGGAATTGCCCTCTCAAGAGCCTCAGAAATAAGGCAGGAATTCAAATGTCCTTGGACTATCAATGCAATGATATCTAAATGGCAGAGTCCATCTGGTGACAATGTCTCGGTGTGTACATGTCTCTTTCTCAGCAATCACATTATTGAACTCACGTATTCTTTCAGTGAAAAGTCACAAGACGACTATTCAGTGCAGCTATTTGTTCTCAGTGCTGCAGGTTCAAGAGTTTAAAATAGGCAAAGTCCCAGCCAATGTGGAGATTGTGTTCCAGTGGTAAAGACAAGTAAATAAGAGGGCAAATATTTTTTTAAATAATATGATAGAAGCTGTTGGGTTGGATCCTCAGCACCACATACAAATAAATACATAAAATAAAGGTATTATGTCCAACTATGAAAAATATTTTTAAAATGATAGAAAGTGATGTGTGCCATAAAGAGTAGAGAGAACAGGGTCAGGGTCAGGGGACAGCCTGACCTTGGCAGCTGATTGCTTCACTGCATGAGCTCTGTCTTAAGTTTTCCTCAATGAGACACAGTAGGTGATTCTAAGACTCCAAATCTAGTATTCTGGGTTTCCTTCTGGGGTTTAGTTCATGGAACCACTTTCATTCCAAGAGGAATGATTCTAGTGGCTAATATTTATTGAGTGCTTATGATCTGCCAAGCTAATGACTCTTCTGTATGCATTGTCTCAATCAACTGTCAATCGTGAGAAGCAAGTTGCTACTCACATTTTACCAACAGGAAATTTAGGTCAAGAGGTGAAAACAATGGCTGATGTCACACATCTGAGACCCTGGATACAAAGCTAGATCATTTGATTCCAAAGTCCACGTACTTCATCAAATACCCACCCCTCCTTCAATAAAAATATGAAGGCAAGGTTTCCGTTTCCTTGTGTTTTTAAATCCTTTTCTTCTGAAATATGTTTCTGCCTGGACTATGAGGCAGGAAGCAACTACAACAAAAAGCTCCTAGGAAAACATTGACAGTGTCAACTTTAGAGGTCATAGAAATTTTGAGTAACTGCTAATGCAAACAATGGGGTTTGACAAGATTGTATGCCCCTGAGCAACAAGAATACTGCTTAAAATCTATTATTGTGGGTTATTGGCTTTGGGAGACATGAGCAGAAGGGAAAGCATTTCTATGCACCTGGGCATTACCTAGGTGACATGCAAACTCTATGCTGAATTGGAGGCAAATTATCTTTATTATTAAGTAACAGGACCATATAATATTAAATAACAATAGAACTGCTTCACACAAACACACACTCCCACTTACAAACACAAATGAACACAAATGCAGCATCAGCCTAAAATTGTCATTACAGAAGATATCTCTTCATCTTCAATATTCTCAGATGCTCAAACTCTTAAGAAGAAAACACACACACACACACACACACACACTTTTGGCTCAATGTAAAAAAGAAACGATAAAGCTTTGGCTGGTGACTAAACCGTGGTGACTCTTCTTCCCTTTACCTTTGGGTAGACATGAACTGCCTGCTCTAACTGTCCCCCAGGATTGTTGCTAGGGAACCGAGATGAGTATGAGTCCTAGGGAAACTGCAAAGAAATGTGTGAGCGTTTCTCAAGTAGTTTTCCACTGGACATTGAAATCCCATGAAATGTCAAGGGCTCTTCTGAGGGGGAAATAATGGACTCTGCAATCCTTCCCACCACTCAGAAAAAAAAAAAAATTGGAAGTCCTGTATACTTAAATTCTTCTTTGAGCTTCATAAGACTTACTTGTATATAAAAGGTGTTCCGTGTTTTCTAAACTTATGATCACAAGCCCTTTTTAGTTAATAGCAACCCATATGAGTTCAGCATTGTCCATAATATGATTGGGGGAAAAATGAACTGTGCAAATAGACATTGGTGAAGGTCATCTAGAAGTGACAGACTCCTAAAGACCCCTGGGTTTCATATCCTAAGTATCATCTCTCTTTCTTTCTCTATTAAATAAGGTGGGTATGATAGTTACATATTTGTACAGACAGCATTCTGTTCTAAATGATGATTATAAGATCCGTCACAGTAGCTGTAATAGTACAATGACTAACATGTGCCAAGCACTATTCTCAGTATATTAAGGGATTATCTCACAGAAATGTCCAACCATCTGGCCGATCCACAGAAGGCAACATTACTTCCATCCACAGGAGACCCCCACTCCCTTCCTCTACTCATATACACTGACAAGTCAGTCAGAAGCAGAGAGTCTGTCCATGAATTTTATATTTTCATAAACTAATGTTGATGGCTGTGCTTGGTCTGAGTCATCTTGATTTATTAGATTCTCAATATCCTAATGGTGGGTGAGTCCTCAAGCAGACAGCGGCCTTGGCAGCTCCCTGGATTTGTTGTCTTCAGGCTGCCACCCAACAACTCAGAAAGTTGGCTTTGCCTCCTGGGCTTTGCTGCCACACATGGGGTTCCCTCTGACAGCCTATACCTAGCTCAGCCAAGCTGCCATCTGGGGTGTGATCATCAATCTGCCACACTGGACAACTGGCATGTGAGGCTCCCAGAACAGAACCATATGCAGGCAGATCGTGGCACATCCTGAGACCAGTATTGGTGCACTGTGGTGTGCACCTGTTGGACCAAATACACAGATGGGCAGAAAGTCCCCAGAAATGCATGCTGGGTATTGGTTCTCTCATCCTTTTACCTGTAGACGCAGATGCATGGGAATCTACATTTGTACATTCTGCTGCTGAATGCTCCAATCTTCCTGAGATGAAATGAACCAGGGGTAACACAGTTTGGGGTCATTTTAATTTTTATACAGCAGAAAGATGAAAGTTTTCTTCAAATAGGACAGAGAGTTTAGACACTTCTTTCCAGTGTCTTCCCAAAACCCAAGACCATAGCGAACATCTCTGTGGGCATACTGTGATATCATACTATAGGCAATGATGAGGCTTCCAATCCTCTGAAAGAGGACACAGGATGTGAGAGGTTTCCCAGAAAATGTCACTTTGATTTGTCACACCCAACTGGTCTCACCCATGACCTAGTAAGAATATGGGTGTTATACACAGAAGCAAAATGACAAATGGAGATAGAAGAGTCTTAATGTTGGGACTACATGGAGTCTTCCCAAATGTAAGGTCTTATTAAAACCAAAGTCCAACCAACCACTATTTACCTTGTTCAACTTAATGACATCGAACTATAAGTGGGAACAAAAGAGAAGGCAGGAGAATGTGAACATTTGTTAATTAATTTCATCTTGGTGCTGATACCAGTAGGTAGTGCTAATTATCACTATTTTATAGAGGAACTCGAGACTCCGAGCACTGGAGCAGAGCCTGGATTTTTATCCAGATCTTTTCATCTCTAGATCTGCAGTGGCTCTCACTCTCCACTCTGCTGACGCCCTTGCCACATGGCCCACCAAATGAGATTCACTGACTTTCATCTCAATGAAATCATATCTGTCAAGTGCCAGCAACACTGGAAGACACTTCAGGATGAAGGTCAGGTATTGCAGGTGGGGTTAGCCTTTTTCACCAGACATTACCCACGAGGAAAAGACTAAAGCAAAATGCGTGAGTGAAACAATAGCAAAAGGAAAACAGAGCCTGTTCGCCCACCCACAAAAAGAAGGTGACACAAGCACATTTAAAAATAGAGAAGATATATCTGGTAGCGGCATTTTGAAGTCTGACAGTTCCCTTTTCCTCTAACACAACCTACGCGCTCTCACTCACCTAACCGTCTACCTACTCTCTTCTTGCAGCTCTCAGCTGCTGACACCTACCTATCTATTCACCTACCCAGAAACCACCTGTCCCTCCACCTAAACACTCGCAGCTGCTTTACCTGTATCCCTGTGCATGCACCTGTAAACTGATGTGGATCTGGAGATATCTTCACAGCTAGATAAAATCCACACCTCACAGAGTGGCTGCTGCCCAAGTTTCGTAGAGCTGCCTTGACAAAGTACCAACATCAGGGTGTCAACATGGCTGCACACCTCCTGGGTGCTCCCCTAGGTTCTGATGGCAGCCTACAGTCCTCACCACTCTTTGGCTGGTAGCTGCATCTCTCCACTCTTGACCTTCATCATCACGGGGCTTTCTCCCTGCATGCTTCTGTGTCTGATCTCTCCTCTTTTTACAAGGTCACTTGTCATGAGATTAGGGCTTACCCGGCTCCAGTATGACTTCATCCTAGCTAATGACATTGACAACAACCCCATTCCCAAATAAGGTCATATTCCAAAGTCTGGGACATTAGAACATCAGCACCTCTTCTTTGGCGTACACAGTTCAACTCACTACTGCCACGATCTGCCAGGTGCAAAAACCAGACCACCTCATTTGGTCCTGACACTCTATGAAGTTGATCAGTGGCTCTCTACCCTGAAGGTTTACAGAATCATCTGCAGAAACATTTCATTATTTTTAAAATATATTTCATGCCCATAGCACACATTACATGCAACATATCCAGACTGGGAGTCAACATTTTAAAATGTAAAATGAAGGAGTCAAGTGTCCTGCAGGAGTACAATCCTCTCTAAGAAATGACGATCTCTGAGGTCAACCTTAACAACAATGCTTTAAAATCTGGAAACCAAAGCAAAAAGAGATAAAATGTTGTGTCTACAGTTCACACAGAATATAACCAGAACTGTGGGTTTTCAAACCCTAGTCTGTACCACAAAAAGTCCATTTGTTCACAATCCATGCTGTCCATCTCTGCCTGCCCAGCCCATGTGACCAACTTTGGCATGTATGTCTGCAGATCTATGTGGGCAGGTGACCTTCAAGTGGGAAGCCAGGTGTGCACTGGCCTGAGCTCTCTAGATTCTTAGTGAAGGGGGAAGTTCCTCTGGGTACAGACACTTGGCTGGACCTCTTTGTACACACCATCACTGGGGCATGAGATGCTGCTATCAGAGTACCCAATAACCAGTCAGGGTGTGAGTTACAGGTAAGAAGTTGTCACTCTCAGCACTGTCTCGAGATCATTGGTGCTGGGTCCTCAGCCCACAGACACTGACAGAATACACAGATGAAGAAATATAAATAGCAATCAATGTTACCAAGTGGGAGTGGTCCTGACTGGAGTTTTATTTCAGGTTTTTCTTTCTATAATCAGGTTGGAAAACAGTGTTCCTTCTACTCCAGTTTATTATTTTTACATCCTTTTCTCTTCCCTAAACCAGAAAAGGAAACAGTTACTAATTTGGAAACTATTGCTGATTTGGGAACCAGCTTAATCCCTGTAAATATCTGCTCACAGTTCTACTGTATTAGATGTTGTCACCAGAGAATAGAAGAGGAAAGATTTTTTTTAAAAAAAAGATCATGTGGTTCAGCCCTGAGGCCTTGGAGCAAACTCCTGTAACAGTCCGAGATCCTCTGAGGTCACTGTCTTGTTTTCAATATCCTTCAATATCAGTGCCCAATTATTGATCCATATGGCAGCAGGAGGCCCTGGCTTTGCAGGAGAGCTTAGTTAATAGATGCTCTGACATCCCTGTAAGCTACAGGAACTGCCTTAGTGTCTCTGATGCAGCTGTGGTTAACCCCTAATGCCATCGCATCATTATCATCCTTGGCCACTTTCACCCTCAACATTGTCTTGGTGTGGACGGTGTATTCCATAGTTATACCAACATTTATCCATGCTCCAAGTTTTGATTCAGAAAACATGGAAACACCCCCATGGCATTCCTTCTATGCTTCCCTAACAGAGGCCCTTTGATGTGCTCATGTGTGACTCACAGTTACTGTCTGTCTTGTTCAGAGATTGCTCCTGCCTCTGAGTTTGTTCCTGTTGTTCTCCCTCCCCAAAATGTTCTCCTTCCCCAACTCCACTTATGTAAATCTTAACCATCTTTCAAAGCTGAACTCCAGCACCATTTCTGTGACGTGGCCTCTGTCTACCTCAGCCCACACTGGCTTCTTCCTTCTCCTAACTTTTACTTGTGACATTTGCTTTGCTAAAACAGGGTAAAGAGTGAGCACAGGCCTGTCTTCAGTGATGGATTCTCTCCTCCCCCCCCCCCCTGACCCGCAAGGTACTGCATGGAAATCTTGGTTTCCAGAAG
>NW_026000164.1:13451093-13525795 GCF_001458135.2 Marmota marmota marmota | reverse complement strand
CCCCCCCCCAAGCAGGATGCCTGAACTTTGTTTAGAAGCCTGCAGGCAGAATCTGGTTCCTGGTTATGGTAATTTGATCCCAACCCTAACAGGTGGCCATTCTTCAAAAGTGGTGCGCTAAAAGAAATGAGAATGTAATACACAGTGTAAGGATGCAGGGTTCTTTTACAAAATCTAAGAAAGTTGCTAACAGGACATTTAAACTGGGGGCTTCCCCTTGTCCGACCCTTGTCCACAGCAGGTGCTCATTTTCCCTTTCCAGCATCCTTGGAAGATGGTCATTCAGCTTATCCATGGACACATCCTTTGAGACCATTTCTCCAGCTGGACCATCTGGACAGCAGGACGGTTTCTGTTTGTTAACATACTTATACTACAGTATTTCTTGAAGTTAACTTTGTGGACCATCTGCCCCAGAATATTTGAGATGCTTGTTAAAATCCCAGACTTTCAAGTCCAACTCTAGGCGTAACTAAATCGGCATTTGGAGCAAGGCGGGAAACAGTAATGTACATGGTTCACAGGCTTTTCCCAGGTGATGTCTGTGCACCACAGAGTGTGGATCCACTGTCAGTCAGTGGACTCTAGGCTGACAACCTGTTCCATCTCCCTAAAACCAAACTCAAGTCTTCACAGCGGCTCTAAATATCCTGGAAGACCTCTCTCTACCCTCCCTCCTTAATACTCAGCCAAAACCCAGGTTCTTCAGCTTTTCTTTACCACAAGGTCCCACACCCTGAACCAACTTGGACACTCTCATCTGGGTTCTTTGCTGCTTGTCAATGTCTCTCCCAAAACGTGATCTCAAAGCTGGCACATACCTCACAAGGTATGAGGTGGGGGAGAGAGCTGAAAGGTTTTTAAAGCCTTTACCACACACTACCAATTTTGTGAAGTGCATCCATCTACACTCCTGTGGGCTGATCACAAGACCCCATTTCAGCCTAAGGCCACCAGCAGAAAGTGCCATCACTTGGAAAATCTTTGCTAACTGAAGAGGCACATGAGGTTGGCTCTTCCGAGTTGTTCTAACTTGGGTGGCTTTGTTTTGATTTTAAGGTATGGATTGGCAATTGGCAGTTTTTCTATGAATCACCTGTTCCTGTCCTTTCTGGTTTTCTTCTTTTAATCGGTTCTGCCCGTCCCTGTGGAAAGTGAGCCCCTCCTAGGCAATGCTTTACCAAATCCTCAAAACAGCACTTCTAGGTAAAGAGGCTGAGTCTTCAGGAACAGTGGGGTGCTCCCCTTCCTCACTGACTTATTCCTTTGGTGAATCAACATTACAAGGAGGAAAACTCTTTATCTTCTAGACACTTTGTAAACTGAGTCAAGAGGTCCCAGTACTGGGGATTCTCACAACTGGGTTACCTGATACTCCAGCCTACAGTTCCCTTTATCCTCTTTGGTATTTCCTCTGGCCTAGAGGTAACAGTGACCAAATAATAACCAATTAGTGGCTAGCAGTGCTATTTACTGATACAAGGTAGAAGGAGGATGTGTATGATTATTCATGTATTTGTCAATGGAGGCGACATGTATCTGCCCCAAAGTGAATATCAGAAAAGGACCAAAAAGGGAGCCATTTGGAGATAAGGCAGAGTCTGGAACAAATTAGTCCATTGGTTGACAGCAGGATCAGTATAAATTCCATGTGAAGCAAGAGTGGCTTTCCTTTTTTTCTATTTTGTATTATTGATATCCCAAGACCAGTGTTTATGAAATTAACTGAGACCCTAATGTTGATTCATTATTTATAGCAGTTTAGTCCAAACAGCTGAGCTTCTCATGGATTTTGTTAATTTAATCAAATTCCATGCAATTATACTTTAATTAAAAATACATATGCATAAAGTTGAAATGCTGATATTTAAATCAATTGAATTTACAACCAGATTAGAAGAGAAATGCAAACGATTAATTACAGATCTGAGTTAGAAGCAAAATGTAAAATAATTTAATCCTACACTCTTTTTCTATCTGGAAGGTAGCCAAGAACCAAAGGTCATGAATTCTCATGTCACACAGTGAGTGTTAATGCTGAGATTTAAATCCATGTTTCCTGACTTCCGACTCAGACCCTGTTCATCTGGGCTCCTCCTTGACCTTTTGCTATTCCCAAATTCACTCAAGAAAAACCTGATCTTCCCCCCACCCCAACCTCAAATTTTTTTCCAAGTAAAACCTCTTCCAGGGGTCAAAGCTGCTAAAGTGATGTAAAAGTCTTGGTTCTGGGACTTGGCCATTCTAGGCAGCCTGATAAAAGTATCTTCTATCAACTTTGATAAAACCTCAATTTTTCCTCATTAGTTATTAACAGACACATACATGCTTGAAATTTCAATGCCCTACATTTTGTTCCAAATCTTTCATACGTTAACAAGTATTACAAAAAAATTTAAGTACTATGTAAATTATCAGATATGAAAGAACACCTCTTTTCTTTCTTTCTTTCTTTACTATTCGAAGTTTCCCATCACTTTCTTTTTAGACCAATAATTTTAAACAAGGCAAAAATTTTAACTTCACTTTCCCAACATTAAAGTTTTAGTTTCTTCATAAAGTACTGTATGCATGGCCCATGGGCTTTTCTCACAGAACCTAAAGAGAATTTTAAACTTAAACAGACTGTTCTCAATAGGGACACAAAATAAATTTTAATAATCAAAAAAAATGCTCTGATTGACCTGGATACTGATATTGTTCAGAACAGTGGGGATAAGTTGCTAAGCCTACACCGCTCTTCAGCACAGATGCTTGCACCCCACTTCTTCTTCTCCCACCAGGAATGCTGGACCCCACATGGAAGAGATTACCCCCTTCCTCCACACACAAGCAACCCTCCCTCTGTCACATGCACCCTCTCCCCAGCCACAACACCCACACAAACCTACCCTGGGTGTCATCCTTAAGCACCATTGTCACACCAAGGTCTCGCCTGTATAGTCAAACCCTGGAGCCACAAAAACTGACAACCTGCAAGCTATGTTCACTTCATAAATGCTCTGTAAACCTTGAAAACCTCCAGAAAGTTTTCTACCTCACAAGGACTCTCCTGGGAAATCCAGGCACCAGACCCCCTCTGCCCTCAGACCCAGAGGTCCTCCCCGGGGACAGAGCAGGAGCCTAGAACACACTCACTGCAAATCGGACTTGGCAGTTCTCTTCTCCCAGGTAGCAGAGGTCACCTGAGGCATTGGTCTCCAGCCAGAGGTGCTCCCCGTTCACGGCGTTCTCCTGCAAGGAAAAGACCCAGCGGCTTCAGTTTTCTCTTCAGAGACAAGAGAGAGTTTTAAACTTCTATTTGGATACAGAAAAGTTAGCCCAAGGAGTGTAGGTCCCACTTCTCCTGGGACCACTTAAAATACTCCTAGAATGGATACTACTGAAAGTCTAGAAATGGAAAAGGTGTTGGAAAACTTTCTTTGAGCTATGACCAAAATAGACACAAGGTCTCAAGTTGATTTATTCAAATATGTGGTCGTTTTTAAAAAAAATATTCAACATAAATGAGAAAAAAAATCCCTAAATAGTATCATGTTAAGCCTTACTTATCCAGGCACAATGCTGCAAATTTCATGACAATTGAGATCAAAACTCTATTAAAATTTGCCTTAACTTAGTGAGTTAGAAGGACAATAGTGGTATTAAAGTACTTTGAGACTGTTTCAAAAAACATTTGTATAAGCAGTGGGTAAATTATACTTCTCAGGGCAGAGTTTTCTTAAAACTTAGTTTAAGTCCCTGGTACTCAAAGCATTAGTAAATTTCTACTGACTCAAATATTTTACTAATTCAGTAAGGCCTTCCATCCAATTAATTCTAAATTTTTCAAACTGAATAATTTTATTGCTTCTAAAAATAGTCACAAACTTCTGAGAGTGAGCAGGGCTCACCCTCTGATGTATGATATAATAAGCAACAGCCCTACTGTCCCCAAATATGCAGGGTTTAATTGGAGAGAGAAGTGTAAACACTTGTCTTTTAAAGTACCATGAACAGAAATCCATATTTCTTATAACACATTACATTGGAAAGGATGAATTTGTATATTAACTCTTTATTTGGTTAAAAAAGAGTTCCAATATGTTAGGGAAAGCATTGCATTAGATTAATCACAAAGAAACAAGACTAAGATGGCAGGTCTTATAGGAAAATTTCTTATTTTACTTTATTCATTAAAAATAGATGAACTTACAGTTATTTTTCTGTGGTGGATGCTAAACCCCAATTTGATGGTATTAGAAAGTACAACATTTGGGAAATATTGAAGTCATGAGGGCAAAGGAACCATGACAGGATCTGTGTCCTTATGCAAAGGGAGCACAAGAAAAATATTCCTGTCTTCCTTTCTGCATGTGCACGGGTCAAGGAAAAGTCACATGAGCCCACAGAAAGAAAGTGGCTGTTTACAAGCCAGGAAGGAGTTCCTCACCAGGAACCAAATCTGCCAGCACCTTGACCTTGAACTTCTTAGCTTCCAGGACTGAGAAAGGAAAGCCTATTGTTTAAGGTGCCAAGTCCACAGCATTTTGTTACACCATCCTGAGAAGGATGGTTTCAATATGGAGTTTTGTAGAATAACCAAGCAACTTAGAAACCTATCTTATGTATGAGCCACCCTTATTATAACTCAGTCCAGAAGAGTCCACACTATAGTCCTCTGAATCCCAAAACTTAGCCCAGAGAAGCAGAAATATAGAGCAAATGTTTTCTGGGTTAAAAAATAGTAAGAGTCACCCATCTTTTAAAATGAATACATTTCTTCATGTTTAAATATATTTTCATTGCAGGGCTTATAGTCACAAATATTTTCAGGCCAGAATAACCAAATGCCATATTTCTGTCCTATGATCTAGGAGCTTCATGATCCCAGGAAAGTAAGTAAGTCCTAGAACAGTGAAGTGAGACATGAAAGTGTAGGAAAATGTGACCAGGTGTATAGTTGTCAAGGGTTAAGGGAAACCCTGAGGTGGGGATAGGCCAGATATGGGCTCATGTCCCCCAAAACCAATCCTAAAATAAAAGCAACAACAATGAGGATCATCACCCACTACATCAAAGGGCAGCCACTTTCCCAAAGCTTCCTTCTCTTGTTGTGATGTTTATGACAAATCATGCTCAATTTGTTCACAGAAGTCAAGTCACTTTGTCTTGTGGGACAATAACAAAAGAAATAAAAGTATAGCCATAAGGTTGGACTCTGAAAGTTTTCAGCTACATACAGATGATGACAATATTAGAAAATAAAATACAAAGACACTTCTTTGCAAGATATTCTAAAGAAATCTATCCTCACACTCAATAATAGTCTCATCATCCAATTTATCCAACTTTAACTTAAAACTCATTACATAAAATAATCCCTTTCCATTTTATTATTATTTAATTCATTCAGCAAATATTTATTCCTTACCAATGGTACTAGGCACTGGGATAGTGCAGTAATTCATAGAGGCAAATCTACCAAAGAAAATTGAAACTAAACACACCATAATAGCAGCAAATACTACAGAAAGACATATAACAAAAACCCTGCCAACTATTTCAGAAAGTGAAGCACAGAATGCTACAGTAAAGATTAAAAAAAATTGATAATATCAATCTAGGGAGACCAAGTGTTGAGTCTTGGAAGAGCCAGTAAGGCAGACAAGCCCTGGCAGGACCCCGAGAGTCTGAAGCTCACAAGTACCCCACTAACTCACTAGTCTAGTGGGCTGGATCGCGGGCCACAGGCTGTGTGCACCCTTCCGCAGTGTATACCCCTGCAAGCCTTCCGAGGTATGCTGGTCAATCCTACCTGAGAAGGGGGCATAGCA
The DNA here is from genome assembly GCF_001458135.2 of Marmota marmota marmota. NCBI lineage: Eukaryota > Metazoa > Chordata > Mammalia > Rodentia > Sciuridae > Marmota > Marmota marmota. The sequence continues at coordinate 13,519,979 of NW_026000164.1, read as the reverse complement.
ACAGACTGCTGGGATTAGCCAGCCTCACTCTTGAGTGAGAACCTGATTTAAAAGAGACACCCTTGAAAGAGAAAGGGTGTGTCGAGATGGCAAAGTTTTGCTGTACCCTGCCACAATAGTTCTAGCATGCTGATTCTCAAACTTGGCTATATATTGTAATCTGGTGAGTTTTTAAAAACACTTGGGTAGCAGTCCAGTTCACTTTGATGGATCTGTAGTAAAACCTGGGCATCAGGACTATTCAAAATTCCTGAGGTGATTCTAATGTGCTGCAGAGTCCGAGACCCACTCATCCAACAGACCCCACTCTACATCTTTTAAGTTTTTTTGGATAATAGGTTATAGAATTTGTCTGAGTGAAATCTATTGCATTTGATACGTCTCAGTCTTATACAATCATTTGTGAGAGAGAAAGAGAATCACAGTATGAGGGAGCCCAGTCAGATTTTAAGGAAGGAGGCATGGAACCCTAAGTACACTGTAAGTAGGCTCAGAGCTAATAATACAGATCCTGAGGATAATAAAGAAGGAAACAAACTTGCATAATTCTTTAAGGAAACAGTAGAGTAAAACAAAACATCCATGTACTTAAACTACTATACTATTCTGGGGAATGTGTTCTAAAAAAAATTTATAATGGAAGAAAAACTATGTAACTTAGAACGTTTATTTCTACCATCTGAAAATTGAAAAGTTGTAAATATTACAAACACCAACAAAGAAAAATGGTTACAAAAAGTAGGATGAAGTAGAATATTATACATGAAATAGGATATTATTATCACCGAGAAGTACAAAGAAGAAGAATAGTCCTACGGAAACTATGTGACATAGAGTCAAGCAAATAAAAGTAAAATTGGAAACTGATTGATATTAGGATCAAAGCTCTACACAGAAATAAGGACTGAAAGAAATGAATCTGTCAGCAGTTTGATTTCTTGACCCACACACCTACTTCTACTGGTTGCTCCCCTTTATTAGAAAATTTCAAAAAAAGAGTTTTTATTCTCAACTTCCTTTCCACTCCATTATTTCTTGAATTCCATCAGGAATTTCCTTCACATTCTATCATAATCACTATTTTCTAGATCACGAGTGACATCAAAGGTGGAACCAACTCTCTCGTTTCCACCTTACTCAACATCTTTTGACCCAGATGATCACTCTTTCTTCTAAAGACACTTTACTCTACTCTCTTTGTTTTTCTTGGACCTCAATGCTCTCTCCTTTCTGGTCTCCTTTGTTGGATCTTTCCTATATTGGCAAACTCTAAATATGATATTGGAGTGTACCACAGCTCTCCTCCAATTGTGGTTAGTCCTTAGGTTATTTCCCATCTTACCAATATGACTTTAGATCCCATAAAATAATTATTGCCTCCTCAATTATTCATTCAGTTAGAACCTCTTATTTGAACTTCAGGCTCGTTAACAAAAAAATTTTTTTTTAAACTGCCCTCTCAGCATCTCCACTCAAAGATGTAATATGCATTTCAAATTTTTACATTCTCAAAAACTCTTGATTTCTTCCATCCATCAGCTCTAACTCGAATCCTCTCCCTGAATTTTCAGTAAATGTCATTTCCATTCTTATTGCATAGGCTAAAAACTGGAGTCATTCTAGACATCTCTCTCACGTCTTCTATCAGCTAATCTGATTAATTAGTTTCAAAATGTACATGAAAGCCCCATCACTTCTCAACACATCTAATAGTACCACCAGTTCTGGCTTGGAACGTTGAAATATCCCTCCATTCCAACTAGTGTCTCTACTCTATTTTGAAGCCTGAGTCTTTTCCAAAGAGCAAGCAAAGTAATTATCTTAAAATGTTAATCTGACCAAGTCAATGATCCATTCACAATTCTTCCTTAGCTACCCAGGCTCTTGGAAGACTCTAAGCCTTTCCTTACACAGTCCTTGGGTGCCTCTCTTCTTTTCCCATCCCTCTGCCATCTTGTTTCCTGTCTCCCTGGTCTTGTGCCATAATTCCTCTCAGTGGTCAGCACGTCATCACTCTGTCCCCTTGCTACTTCTCAAGAAGAGCAAAGAAGCTCTCCCTCAGATGTGTTTTTTTGTCCCCTTATCTAAAACGGCTTACACTTGACACCAGTATTGTGTTTTCCTCACTTAATTGAGGGTTCTGTTCAAATGTTTCCATAGCAAAGATGGTTCACTGTATATCCTATTTCTTTATCCAAATTTATTATCTCTCTCCATTCTGACTTTATGTGGTTAATTTCTATTCATAGTTTGGTCATCACATCAACTGTCACTACTTCAAAAAAGTTCTCACCGACCCCAAAACCTAAGTCAAGCTGTTTGTCAGAAAACCATGTTTCTCTCCCATCATTTATCAAAGCTGGAAATTATTTATACGTTGGCATGATTATTTGATTTATATTTCCTTTTATACTAGAGTCTAAGATCCATTAGACTACTGAATGTCCAAAAAGTAACTTAGTGTGTGGCAAAGAGTAGATGTTTAATAAATTTGAAAAAGTGAAGAGATGAAAGAATAAAAATCAATGAATAAAGAACTGAATGTACATTTTTATTATATCTTACTCTAAGGAGCAATAGAAAATAATTATTTTTTTATCTATCTTAGTTTGGACTAATACATAACTATGGATGCCTAATAGGGATATGGCAGTCTCTTAACGTCAGGAAAAGAAGCAGAGTCCTTAAGAAGAGGCATGCAAGGAAAAGATGAAGAGTACTTTTAGCTACACTATGTTTTCCTATATCCTGTCCTTTCCTTGCATGTCTCTCTATGTAATGCTCAATCAAATTCAAGAAGAAAACTTACCTAAAAACCCTGGTCTTTGTGCTCAGCACCAATAAAGTATTCTCTAAGCACCTGAAATATTCTACTAGATTAAAAGTATCTATTTACCTGGGCACACTCACCATATAGAGTCAGCTTGACCTCCTGAGAAACTAGAGGTTAAGATCAATCACATGGCAGTCAACTATGTCTACATGACAAATCCCAATTGAAACTCTGGATACTAAAACTCAGATGAGCTTCCCTAGTTGGCAATATGCCACACATATCATTACATATGGTTGCTGGCAGAAGTAAGCTAGCCGTCCACAACTCCACTGGTAAAGGAGTGTAGTATGCCAGAATTGTGGGTATACCAGCTTTCACTGAGTTATATGCATCTGTCTGGAGAACTCGCCAAACTAAGTGTGGTCTTGGGGCTTCACAAACTTGCAGCTAAAGTCAGAAGTAAGGATGACCTTCGGGACTCCTGAGTGTGCCTAAAGGTATCTAGCCTGGGCTGTATTACACAAGTGCCCTTCTCTGGTTTTTGGAGCCAAGGATGCCATTCATCGAGATGATTTTTCTCTTCTTTCTGAACATTTAGGTAGATCTTATTCCCAAGCCTCCCTTACAGTTAGGTGCGGCCATGTAACCAAGTTCTAACTGATGAAACATGGGCAGAAGTTCCAGGCTTGGTCCATTAAATCCCCCTATGAGCACTCCTCCATGCTCTTTTGCCACAGAGGTTCATTGGGAATTCAGCCCCTGGTGTGATTTTGGAAGCCTCCTGCTGAGATGTCAGAGCACTCATCAGTATGTATCCCTGAATAAGTATCTGAGAAAGGGCTGACTCCTCACCCAACCACCTGGAAGAGTCCAGGTCTACCCCAGAGAAACAAACCTCTGTTGTATTGGGCCATTACTAATTTGTCTTTCATTTATCCCCAACCAATACAGACCTCTTCTCCTTAATATTATTTTTGTCTAGATTTCCATCCATTATCTGCATCTGCCCCCAGGTTACTTACTATACACTAGACAGGAAGTCAAATCTCTCAAGTCCTGGTTGCTTCTCTGAACTCTCATTCTAATATCTGCTCTGATTTATTTTACATTGGCAGGCACTAAATTCCCATAAAATGCAGCTATAATTATGTAAGATTTATAAAATGAAATATAAATGCAATCTGGCATGCTAGACTTCCCACTAGTGTTGCCAACCAATATGTTTAACCTCTCTTATGCCTCTCTTATTTACCTTCATAATTTTTTAAATTTTTCCCATATTATTCTTTTTTAAACATACCAAATTTTTGTTTCTTTATCTTTTTTTGTTTTTTGTTTTCTGTGCCACATTTTTATTGATTGTATTTGTGTTCCTCCACCTAGGAACATCTTTCTTGCTTCTTCTCTACACATCCACCTTGAAATGCCATCTTAAATAATATACAACCCCCAAACTGCCCATCTGTATGAGACAGGAAAAACAACTGCCCCCCTCTTTTTTTGTACCAGGGATTGAACTCAGGGGTACTTGACCACTGAGCCACATCCCTGGCCCTATTTTATATTTTATTTAGAGACAGGGTCTCACTGAGTTGCTTAGCACCTCACAGTTGCTGAGGCTGGCTTTGAACTGGTGATTCTCCTGTCTCAGCCTCCCAGGCCACTGGGATTACAGAGGTATTCCAACACACCCAGCTCTCCCATTTTTAAATGAAGATAACATTTCTTCTGGACTTGTGAGTGTTAAGACAAGTCATATATTTATTTAAGTAAATTTATATAGATAGATTTTATGTATTTACATAAATGGATTTACAACAACAGATCTATTTACCTAGGAGTAGAAACACACTTAAATACAAATATAGATTAATAGGTACAGATTCCTTGTACAAGTTTTATTGAAATCTTAGTAATGCTTAGAGATATAAAGATAAAGGTGAACAGTATTAGAGATTGAATAACATATAAAAATACATTCATGTCAGAAGCAAATAATCTACCAAAAAGAAGATATTTATAAACGTTTTGAAATCTTTGTTAATTGTAAAAATATTTTGAAGCAATAAGAATTATTAATGTGACCTATATAAATATCCATAGAAAAGCAAAAAGGAAAACTAGATGAATGATCTCCCCATGAAAATCTTCAGAATAAAAATAGGTAGCAAACTGTCTTGGTTTGGATTATTCTGTACAATTGGCATATGGCCACTGATCACTAGAAATGTGGTTAGCACTAATTGGGGTATTTTGTCAGTGTGAAATTCACAGCAGAGTCTGAAGACAATGTGAAAAAGAATGTAAAACATCTCACTAATATTTTTATATTGATTTACATGCTGAAATGATAATATTTGGAATATATTTAGTTAAACAAAATATAGTATTAAAATTAATTTTCCTTGTTTCTCTCCACTTTTTTAACATGGTTTCCTAGAAAGTTTATCATTAATTTATTGTCCACATCTATTTCTATAGACAGTGTTAAATAATCTCTAGCCACGTGGCAGAAAATAAGACCCAGACACTTCTCGCAGAACTGTAAAGCTATAGGATTCTGTGATTTCTCCCAAAAGCCAATATGATTTAATTAAAAATTTTTCCAATTTGAGGGAATAAAGGACTAGTGGGAGTCTATGAATCACAGTAGATCCATCCCACCATTAATGTGGCTAACAAAGGGCAGGGTCTTCACTGATTCACAGTGAGTTGCTCTGCCTGTCCTACTCAGGAATCGAATGACCTTGTGGTCTGACTTGTCTTTTGAAACAGGGATGGGAAAGGGCAAGAAGTGGGTTGAGTGGGGCTATGGATGGTGACACCAAAACCTGACAGACAGGTTTTCCAGGACTCCACAGGATAGGACTAGAATGAGAATGTGTGCGCACAGACCACACATGCACGGGCACACACACACACAAACCCCTGCCTCCTCCTGGATTTTCATTCAAGGTTTCTAAAGATAAAATGACCTAGTTTCATAACCCAGTTTAAACCAATCCCACATGAAGTCAGGTTCCCTGATACTGTCCTGGAACCAAACTGTGAGGCAGATCTCAACTGTGCTGCTTGGGACAAAGTGCTTCTTTCCTTAGCATCTTCAACTAAAGGAAAGGAGAAGAGGTGGTCTGGATTGGGGATCTGGTTTCTGCAGCACTTGGGATGGATGAGAGGATGTGTTCCAGTGAAGGAGAAAAAATAAACTGAAATCAAGGATATTGGGTTCAAAGCCAACACGCCCTTTGAGAAAGAACTGGTCCCTCACCCCCACCCCGCCCCACCAACACACACACAATCCTGAGGGTTGTTATAGGCAGTGTGATGGGCAAAACCAAAATTATAAAACAGTGGGGACAGTAGGGAGACCCAATGCCTGTGCTCTCTGCTACACTCTAAAAACAGAAGATATTTCTAAGTGCAAATTAAATCTCCATTTCAGGAAAGGCATATGACATTTAAGAGAAGACACCATTATCTGCAGAACAGACACACTTCTAAATGGGCTAACTCACTAAACTGGGAACTTGGAATCCAGCCCAGGAGATGAGAATATTTTTCCTTTTTGAGCATTACTTCCTCCCTTTCTAGTAATTTAGCTTATTTCCTCCAACTCCAGCTTGGCTGGCATGTATCTTACGATGTCGAAGTCGGGGGAACAGCCCCTGTCAGTTGTCATTGTCTCTGGGAAGGTGAAGGGAGGAAACTATTAGGAGCAGTGGGAAGATCAAATGACCATGTGTGCCTAGCGGTCTAACACAATGTACTGTAATAGGAAGAAATTTTAAAAAGAGTTACTTAGCATTAAAATAGCACACATCCATTTGTTTTGCAAGTAAGTGTTTACCAAGCCTTTCAGTAACTAGAGATTATCTGAGTGCCTGTCAATTACCAGTGATATGTCTCTTTCCAGCTGCTTGAGCAGAAAAGCTGTCTTCAATTCATCCCCCAATGCCAGTAACTATGTAGCAGCTCCTAGGCTAGAGTGCTATGCTCTTCCTGAGAAGAGGACACAAGCAGAAGAGACTGCCTGTCCTTTCACACAGCCTTGAACCTAACTGAGAGCACCAAGGCAAACAGGAAACACTAACTTGGTTGTAAGTTTTTCAGACAATGCCCTGTGCATATAGGCATTGTGAACAATCAAAGCAAACAATAAATGAGATACACAGAACTGGCTCATTAAAAGATGAGCATGTCTTGGGAAAAAACAAGAGAGGAAATGCCCATAGCAAATAGCCATCTCCACGTTGGACTGAGCTAGGGTCCCCTGTTGTCCTTAGCACACTCAGGAACCATACTGAAGACTGACTTGGTACTCTGTGCGTCATCATTAAGGGTTTTCCCCTGACAGATGTGGGGTGGGGAGCCTAGGAAGGGCTACAAGGAAAATACTACAAAAGGGTTATCAAGGAAATGGGACTATGTACTAAGGTAGGGAATCCTAGAGATCATAATAAACTATTTGAGTAAACTGCAGAAGGAGAGTAGGTATTGCACGTCTAGGAAAAAACTAAAATTATGAAAGAGACTATTTACCACTAAAGAGGGAAACAAAAGTGTAAAAACAGAATACTTAAAGGACATTGTTAAGTTCATTCATCAAAAGCCTAAAAACTGACTCAGACAATAGTATCCTCCTGGCCAAGCTATACGGTACCTACAGTCTGGGCTCACTAATCAGTGTTCACCTCTGTCTCAGGAGCCCCATGAGCAGATCAGTTCTCAACACTTCTGTAGAAGGATAGCAGGTAAAGAGCCGTGTCTCTTCAGAGGGCTTTGGCATACATGCTAGGGTCAGAACAGAGCTCTTTACTCAAACATAGAAACTCAGTGACTAAGATCCTAATCCCAGGTTGACCTTGCCTGCCTTTCAATTTAAGATACACCATGAATAGATTCTATATCTCTTCCTTCACTGGTAAAGTGAGGCAAGCAGATGTGGCATAGCCAGAAGGTCACATACTCAAGGCCTTTGAGATGACACCCATCCATCCCCCTGAGCCAAAGGGTTATAGAGCAAAGAGAATTTCAATACTCAAGGAGGAGGCAGGAAGGAACAGGGAATTCTCAGCCCTGCCTCCTCTGTTCTGTGGTTGTGATCAAAGCCCTCCAAGCATTGCTGAACACTATTGGGCCTGGTATCTCATCCAATTACTTAATTCAGTAATTGGAGTTCCTTTGTTTGTGTGTGTGCGTGTGTGTGTGTCTGGTACTGGAAATTAAACCCAGGGCCTTGCACGTGCTGGGCAAATGCTCTACCCCTGTGCTACACCTCAGCCCTGTTCATTCTTTCCATCCTCTTTCTTATTTTGGAGACTCCTAAGAGGCTCCAGGGCTAATCATTCCTCAATAAACAGTAGTACTGAGTAAGTAAGGATTAATCATTTTAATGCAAGTAGTCCAGAAGTGTGGGCTGATGGTGGGGGATGAGCTAGTTGTCACCCTGATTTTCCACCAGGAATTAAACAAGGGGGTAGGCGAAGGCAGCAGTTAAGCCCAATGAGTCTTCTTACACTTTAACCAGAACAAAGTATTTCCTGATTTGGTTCTTGGAACAGAAGAGCAAACTAAGGTGATATAAATGAAATTGCTGAAAAGTACGTTTGGTATGAAGAGCCAAAAAAATGTAAAGCAAGTAATCTTAAGTCTTGGCAATAAAAATAAAAATAAAAAAAGAGGGAGTCACCGAAATATTTTTAATAACCTGCCTCTTTCTCATGCCATAATTTCAACAGACTGCCATGATATGGTGTCCACAATCAAAGAGGGAAGGAAAGGGAGGAACAAAAGACCACTATACACAAACCAGCCTTAGTTCTTATTTGTTCTTCTCCTGTTCTGCATTACAGCCTCCCACCACCTGCCAAAAATATCACTGTGATGAATATTGGTGTACATACCTCTCCACAGGAATCAGAAAATAATGCTTTCTAGCCAAAAGCTGGCACAAGCAGGACACTTATTAAAAGCCTTTGCTGATGACTATTTCCAACACCAGTGGGGATGAAGAGTCCTTTCTAACACGCCAGTGACCCACTCTGAACCCCTCTGTCTTGGTCCTACTCCCCCCACCCCACCCCCGTGTTCTAGCTGTTGATTTATTGTCTATCCCCTGGATTCTAAGCTCCTTGAAGGTAGAAACTGTTTCTTCACTGTACAATCTCAAGGAACACACACATGTCCTAGGCATGTGTTCGGAAATGGTTGATATATGAATACATGAATAATTTTTGAATAAATAAAACTGCAGAATGCTATGGGTAACAAAAAAAAAAAAGAAGAAGAATTTTTCACACTTGTTGCCTTGCTTGATCCTAACAATACCCAAGAAGTCTCTCTGGAGGAGGGGCCACAATTATCCCATGTACAAATGTTGTAGAGGCTAAGCAAAATTGAGTGATGTGACTAATGTCATGCAGAGGACGAGGAACACTTTAAGTGAATGTCCCTGGCCAAATGATTTAAGCTATCCCTCATTAGAATTTCATATTTCAAATAAGGACCTGCTGCTTTAGATCAGGAGACTGTTTGAAACATCAAGAATATTAAACTAACTTTTTGTGTTACATCATTGATAACACTCTCACCACTGGACCATGCACACCCCCCTATAATTTTACAAATAGGTTTGTGTACACATTTAATTATTTTTAGTTATGCAAACACTGGTGTAAATATACACTATCCCATATCATGAATAAATATACTCTACTATATACACTGTGTAATCTATTGTGGTACAACTATATTCTACACTGTATCATAACTGTTTTACAGTAAAGGGAAGCTCCAATATAATAAATCTCCATCAAGGAAAAAGTTACATTTCAATTATATTTAGTCTTTTGCTGGATACTTCAGAAATGTCGGCAGCAGCTACATAGATATGTGTTCAGAATGTAAAGGAAGAATGTTAATAAATGTGTGTTGGGGGAGAAAAAGGTATTATAATATGAAGGAGATTAAATCATGACATAAATTCTTTAAAATACATCTATATCCACTGATTTTCAACAAAGGTACCAAGAGCCCATATCACAGAAATGACAGTCTTTTTAATCAATGTTGCTTGGAAAATTGAACACCACCTATAGAAGAGTGAAACTAGATTCCTATCTCTCACTGGGTACAAAAATCAAATCAAAGTGGATTAAAAACTTAAATATGAGACCTGAAACTACTAGAAGAAAGCACAGGGAAAATGCTTCATGACATTGGAGTGGGCAATGATTTTCTGGAGAAAACCTCAGTCGCACAAGAAACAGCAAAAGTAGATAAATGGAATTACATTGAAAAAAAAAAAAACACCTTCTGCACAGCTAAGGAAACAATAAACACAGTGAAGGAGCAGCCTACACAATGGAGAAAGTATCTGCAATCCACATCTCTGACCAGAAATTAATATCCAGAATATATAAAGAAGTCAAAAACTCAATAGCACTCACAAGAGGATATTCAATAAATCAACAAATATATGAAAAAATGTTCATCATCTCTAGCAATTAGAGAAATGCAAATCAAAACTACTCTAAGATACAATTTCACCCCAATCAGAATGGCAGCTATTATGAAGACAAACAACAATAAGTGTTGGTGAGAATGTGGGGGAAAAGGCAAACTCATACACTGCCGCTGGAACTGCAAATTGATGCAGCCAATATGGAAAGCAGTATGGAGATTCCTTGGAAAACTTGGAATGGGACCACCATTTGATCCAGCTAGCTCTCTCCTCAGTCTATACCCAAAGGACTTAAAAACAGCATACTACAGGGACACAGCCACATCAATGTTTATAGCAGCACAATTCACAATAGCTAAACTGTGGAATCAATCTAAATGCTCTTCAGTAGATGAATGGATTAAAAATGTGGCATATATACACAATGGAACATTACTCAGCAATAAAAGAGAATAAAATCATGGCATTTGCAGGTAAATGGACGCAGTTGGAGAAGACAATGCTAAGTGGAGTTAGCCAGTCCCCAAAAAAAACAAATGGCAGATGTTTTCTCTGATATAAGGTGACTGACTCATAGTAGGGTAGGGAGGGGGAGCATGGGAGGAATTGACAAACTCTAGATAGGGCAGAGGGGCGGGAGGGGAAGGCAGGAGGCAGGGGGTTATCAATGAAGGTGGAATGTGATGGACATCATTATCCAAAGTGCACTTTTGAAGACATGAATTGGTGTGAACATACTTTATACACAAACAGAGACATGAAAAATTGTGTTCTTTATGTGTAATAAGAATTGTGATGCATTCTGCTGTCACCTGTTTAAAAAATAAAAGCAATTTAAAAAATTCAATAGCAGAACCAAAAAAATCAATTTTCTAAATGAGCAATAGACCCAAATAGACATTTATGATTTTTCTAAAATGAAGACATACAAATAGCCAATAGGTATATGAGAAAATGTAAATATCACTGATCATTAGGGAAATATAAGTCAATGCCACAATGAGATATCACCTCATCCCAGTAAGAATGGCTCTTATGAAAAAGACAAAAGATAGTGTGTGCTGCAGAGGATGTGGGGAAAAGGAAATCCTTGCAAACCGTTGATGGGAATGCAAATTAGGATACCCATTAATGGAAACAGTATGGACATTCCTCAAAAAATTAAAAATAGAAATACCCATATGATCCAGCAATTCCGCTACTGAGCATATAGCCAAAGGAAATGAAATCAGTATGTCAAAGAGACATCTGCACTCCTGTGTGCACTGCACCACTACTCCCAACAGCCAAGACATGGAAACCACCTAAGTGTCCATCAGCTGACAGATGGATAAAGAAAATGTGGTGCAGGAACACCACAGGGTGCTATTCAAACATTAAAAAGAATGAAATCTTGTCATTTGCAACAACATGGATGGAACTGGAGATCTTTATATTAAATGAAGTAAGCCAGGCACAGAAAAAAAAAAAACAAGTACAGCTTGTTCTCACTCATATGTGAAATACAAAAAAAGTTGAGCTCATAGAAATTGAGAGTAGAATGGTATTTCCCAATGCCTGGGGAGCTAGAGGGCAGGAGGATGGGGAAGGTTGATCAACGGGTACTAAGTTACAGTCAGGAGTAGGAAGTTCTTGTGGGCTATTTCATGGTTGGTGGAACATAAATAATAATGTACCATCTATTTTAAAAAGTTAGAAGACATGATTTTAAATGTTTTCACCATAAATAAATAATAAATGTTCAAGTAGACATGTTTACCCTGATTTAAACATCACACAACATACACATGCATCAAAACATCACATGGGTATGTATGAATTTTTATGTTTTCATCAACTAAAAATATATTTCAATTTAAAAACACACTCCTCTCCTTTCCCTACCCCACCTCTCTCTTCCATAGGAGAGGAAAAGAGCACAGATTAGCCTGTGTGCACAAACTCAACTAAAAATGCTAAACAAGGGTCATCGTCAAGACAGGGTGGCAGGACTTTAGAGAGGTCTTCCTACAACTGATGCTGTTCCTTAGATGGCCCTGGGAAGGGACAAAATCTTTTCGTTCACAGTTAAGAGATGTTATCCACCAAGAACTTAGCTATTGAAGACTCTCCATAAGTATGTTCTACTGGACTTAAGAATTCTAGTCTGCAACTGCAAATTAAGTGAAAAGGTTTTGTGGGTCTGTCTGGAGGTGGGAGTGTCACCAATAGAAGGACAATGTAAACTGAGGTTCTCATCTGTCCAGAGAGGAAGGCATCCCCTAAAGCCAGCGTGACTTAGGAAACGAAGTTCCATGAAATCGATCTCAGATCCTATGACGTTGCCAAGGGTAAGCTCTGCTCATCCTCACCAACCTGGCAGAAATCAGTAGAGCCTGTGCACATGGTAACTTTTATCTCGGAGCTACAAAGTGCTTCAAGGGATTAGTGAAGTTGTCATTTTAATCTTGAACACAATCTGACTTCATATAAAGAAGAAATGGAGCTATGGCTTAGACATCCTAAGATTAGTCAGTGAGCGATATTGGAAATCATCACGTCTTTCATGTAGCTATAGGGATCCTGAGAATGAGCAACACACAACATGCAGCCGAAATTAGGTTCAAGTGAAAAAGCTGACACCTACACTCCAGTCCAGAGTTGCTCTGGGCTCCTTGGCTGGACCATTTGCCACGGGAAGGCTGAGAGGATGTGCAGGAGCCAGATGCTGGAGGCCTGCCCGGGAGATTGCTTTCCTGCAGCAAGAAGAAAAGAAAACAAAAGAAAACCAGTATCAGAATCTTGTACAGAGTACAAAATTTCCCATGGGTAGATACAATGCCCAAGGTAGCTTTCTACATCTAAACCCCTTTACAAATGTGTTGGAATACAGCTCTCTAAAGGAAGAGGGTGGCAGGTCCCAAAAGACAAGGAGCTTGAGGACAGCCCTCTGGGGAAATATTGCTTTAAGACCAGAAGGTAAAATGTAAGCCCCTGTTGAGGATAGAGAACAGAAATGGAGGTCTCTCTATTTACAAAAACGATCCAGGGTTTGGGCAGTTGCAATGCTTGGAGAATTTTCAAGTTGCCAGAATCTAAAAGCAAAGAAGAAAGCAGCCTCGTGAGGCCTTCTGTTGAAATCCTTTTGGTGCTCAGGGCAGCTGAAAGTCCATTCTCTTCTCTCAGAATCATCCTTCTTTGCCCTTGCAGAGGATTTAGGAGCCTGAGGTTTTAAATGGGAGAAAACTGTTCTGCATATGCCAAGGAAGTGCACATGCTAAAAGATCAGCACCTCACCAAGGCCCACAGAGAGAAAAGCCAAATCATAGTCTTAGATCCTAGGTTTGTTAGGTGGAACATAACAGAATTAAATTCAGAAAGGAAAGAATGAATCAAGGGTGGCTGAGACAGTTGGCTCCAACTTTGGCCTGCAAGGATAAGAAATAAGAGAAGCTGTTTTAGCCAAGTAAATATGACCATTGCTCAGCTAAGGAAACAGAAGTGAGAAAGTCCTGGAAAGAATAAGAAGGGCATAGAAAAGAAAGCAAGCAGAGATCACCTAGGGAGACTGTGGTGTTGTTGGGAACAATAGTTCAGTTTTTGAACAACCTGTCAAAAATGTCCAACAAAGATCAGGAGCTTAAGTTATGAGTACAGAATCATAATCTGTTAGTATTATCAGATGCCTAGAAGGGAGGGCTTCTCCTCCCTACAAGTACCTATGTATGGTCTGAGAAACGTCTGAAATAGAATCCAGTGGGTGTTGGGATGCTGCAGCTCTGAGTCTATCCGGTTGAGGGTGAGGCATAGGAATCTGCATTCACACAGGCTCCCAAGGTGTTCCCTTCCATGTGCTAACGTGTTCCATGGAAGCAAGTATGTTTGGGCAGTTGGGAGAACAATAACCTACCAGACCCATCAAAGGGAAGCTCTAGAGAAAAACCTCAGCAATTTTATTCTGCTGACTTTGTGTCCAGTTGACACACTGTAGCTCAGATCCTCAGACCCCTTCACCCACCTCACCACAGACAAAGAAGGCTACAGACAGCAGAGTGGAGAGAAGGAAAATCAGTGGTAGGGAGATAGATCTAGAATGAATCCCATCAGGACTGAGCCACCAAGAAAAGACATTTACACCAGAAAGGAGAAGGTGTAACGACAAAGGGTACAAGTCTTGTTGAACCCTAAAAGAAAGGTGATCTCTCAACGTGCTCACTGGCCTCCGAAAACCCCATCAAGAATTGGAAATTGTGAAGATGAGCAAGAAGGACAGCAGCCCTAACAACCCAGGAAAGGAGCGTGGAATCCAGTAAAGAGCTCAGAATTGTGCAACCATTGATCAATGGTCAACTGTGTCAGAGCTCAGCGAGGGTCCAGCCCTCCTTAATCCTTTTAGTCTTTGCTATTCCTCCCCAGGAGGTTCTATGAAGGGTGGACAGGTCTTCAGAGGTTGGAAGTGATCATATCAAACTTGCCAGCAGCACTCAAGGCACTTAATGTAGATAATCCCCCAAGGGTCATTATAAAAATGGAGGCCTTGAATGAAGACAGTCCCTCACTTTCACCAAGGCTACTAATGAACATCAATTTTGACCCTTCAACCCAAAGTCTATTCTTTATCTTCCTTATTGTTAAGTAATAAGAAAGGAACAGTGGAAGATTCCGATCTGTGATCTTCCACCCACGATCATTTTCCTCCAACCAAACTGAAGGAACTTCTTCGGCATTCTTTATTAGCATTGTCTCCCGTTTAGAGAGATTTTGCGCCACAAAATCAGTTTCGGATTTATAAGAAAATCAGATCTCTATGGAGTCAGAAACCACAAGTCCCATTTTCGGGTCCTCAACAATATACACAACTTAACCTTAAATGTTTCACACACACACACACACACACAAAAAAAAAAATAGTCCTTAAGATGCCTGAAGAACTCCTGAAGTGCAGGTGAGTAAGAAGACACTAATCCTTCACTTTTTCATGAACTGCCCCCCCCCACCCCCAGAGCTGTGATCAGGAAAAAAAAGGGTCAGGGCAAGGGGAGGAAGGAAGAGGAAGAGGAGGAAGAGTGAAAATAAAATTCTACTGTCAGACACCAAATGAATTTAACTGATCAGAACTTGTAAACTCTGACAACCAAAATCTTATTACTCTTCCTAATTAGGAGTGCCAGGAGGGGCAAAAAATGCAGATAATCTAATTAGTATGCAAGAGATGTATGTGCTATAGAAGAACAATGTGACTATAAGAGATACATAAACATTTAATCCTTAAAGAAGTTGCAGTCAAATCATAATATTTTCTAGCCTGTGAACAGATGCAGTTAAGTAGTCTTTTGTTGATCATTTATCCCTCATTGTGGATGCAAATTTAAGGTTGCTTTTATATAATTAATTGAAGAAAATTATATATCAACTGCACATATAAATATTAATTAGGAGGAAAAAATAAGTAAGAAACATCAAAGTGACTACCAGTCTATAACTTGCAAATGGGTCTCATAGAAACACAATATAAGAGAAAGAGAATAGGGGAAAAAAGGAAGTTACTATAAGGCAGCAGAATAGAAGTAATTTCTGCTTACAGATTTCCATTCTAAATAAAAATAACCATGGGAGAAATCCTTCTTTCCAAAAACTCATACGTGAATACTTATTTTTCTTCCAAAATCAGAAAGTAACCTCATTATATCTCAGACCTCAAATAAAATTAGTGTATGTTACTTTTCTATTTAAATTTATCTTGGTTGTGGGAGATGACATTTAAGAGCATAACGGCACTCGGTAGGTGGTTGGAGGGGGATGGTAAAACAGTGGTTTTATGCTACAATTTGCTTCAATAAAAAAAAATGAGGTTTCAACTTCTCATTCCTTATTCCTGCTAAAAATCCTCCCAAACCTATAGAAAGCAAAACCATGAAATGCCAGTGATTCTTTCTATTAATCTCACAACAACCCTTTTGTGAGGAATAACTATAATCACAAAAGCATCTTTCAAAAAGAACTGTGATGTTAACCATGAAATAGATCTGAAAAGAAAATACTCTATAATGCAGTTTCAAAAGCATAAAGTCACAGTTAATGCCAATTACCTGACATGGAAGACCTCTAACATATTTAAAGTATAAAAGCCATCATACATTTTAAACAGCATTCTATTATTTCCTTCATTTAGTTCAATAAGACTATAAACTCCTAAAGGACAGGGTTCAATTCATCAACTAATCTTATTTCATTCTGGCCCAAGGGTAGACACAGCATATATTCAATAAATGCATTCTGAGTGAATGAATGAACTTGACCAAGAAGCTAAGCGCAACAGCCTACTGATTAGATCAAGGTCTCACAAATTTGATTTAGGATGATTTGAATTATACCCTAACCTTACATTTCAGTTATAGTCTTTGCTGAGAGGGTCAGAAACCCTTCAAAGCAGCCTTTAAAAATAAATGCAAATGAGGTAGAATCCAGTGTTAAGCACAGACAACATCAAAACCGCTTTGGGTGATAAACATTGACATGAAGCCCCTTTGCTAGGATTTTGTAGAGACCATATAATGCTGTTAACATTTACACAATGTATTTATCAAAAGAAACACACAGCTTATACTCTACATATAGAGAATTTTTAAAAATGTATGGGAAAACAAGTAAAAGGATGAATTCTTAGCCAGTATACTTTCTAATCATCCATTTCACAAATTTCTCTCAATTTGCCCTGGTTCCACTCTGTCTCCAACTTTATGTGGCTCCCATATTCAACCATCTGTGTCTTGCCAACTCCCTCTCCAAGTGGATCCTAGGCATGAGCATAGGAGGGGGACCCTGCTTGCTGAGCAGAAAAGCACCAGAGAATCAGGAGGTCCCTTAGCCAGGACATCTCCTAAAGTTTCCCCTTTTAGATACCAGAAAACTCCTCTTGTTCTAGAAAAAAAAAGCCAGCTGTCCAGAGAGCTATTCCTTACATTGGTTCAATTCCATTGTGCCTCAAGAGACACCTTCAGCACTGTGTGTGTTGGTGTTTCCCCACACTGTCTAGGCACTAACTGCTTGTATTCAAAGCAGCCCATAATGCCTCCTGGTTACCATAGATAAGCTACCTGCAATGCTGAGGATAGGCCACCCAACAAAAAAAAAAAAATGTCCTCAAACCTGCATGAATTCCAAATATTCCACCAGAAGTATATGAAGGGGAACAAACTATGTGCAATTATTTGAGCCTAAATCCTACTTCATTTCACATATGCATTCAAAATAGTTTTTGGTGATTTTAATGTATGTTTACACTTTCAAGAACTCAATTATTATTGAAACAAAGGTCATGTTTAGTTTTCTTTTTTTTTCCTTCTCAAAAATTCTTTAGTTTTAAATGGAAGAAAATTTCAGATTTTATTTTTGATTCCACAAATATTAGTAATGGATAGGACAATCAAAGCAAAACAAATAACAAAATATCTACCACTGGATTTCTATTTTTATTTTCAGGTTTTTAAAAATTTTTTAAATTCTAATTTGTTATGTATGACAGTGAAATGCATTACAAATCATATTATACATAGAGCACAATTTTTCATATCTCTGGTTGTATACAAAGTATATTCACACCATTCATGTCTGGGGTGTTAAGTCATTCAGAAAACCATTTTTTTTTTATATTGAAGGTTCAATGTAACATACCTGCATTATTCTGGATATTTTAACTTCACAATCATTCTTCAACAGTGGTATTGAACCTTTGCCCATGGTGAAGCTTGACAATGAGTCCATTTAAAAGCCTTCCATGGGACAGGGAGTAGAAATCAGTGATGAGTGCTTGCCTAGCATGCACAAGGCCCTGGGTTCCATATGTTCCCTGGGCTGAGATCCACTGTTGCACATAATATGCAAGCCTCTGACTACTTCAGTGTGTCCACTAAAGTGACTAAGCCTAGGAATTTACATACTGAAATACATTCATCCATTCAACCATGTATTTACTCAATGCACTGTTTTAGATGTGTAGACACATGAATGAATGAAACAGATAGGAGTCACTGCCTTTGTGAAGCTTGCATTCCAGGAGAAACACGCTTTGCCAATTACTGAATCATGTTATATATTTATGTATCTCTCTCAGAATGAGATAGGTACCTTTATTATCCCTCTTTTATAGTAAATTTTAAATACAGTATCACGAAATGGGCAAGCTACATGTTCAAGTTCACATGCACAGGAAGAGCTCCAAGTGACTCTGAATCCAGGCATTTAGCACCAGGGTGGGCATATCTTGCAGTTTGCACAGGGTCACAGTCTGTGAAATGCTGACAACACATGGATACAAAGCAAACTAGTCATACTATGAAATTAGTTTCATACACTAATTTTCTAATTGCCTTAGTTAAGGAAGTCCTATCTTGGGCTGGGGTTGTAGTTCAGTGGTAGAGCACTTGCCTAGCACTTGTAAGGCACAGGGTTCAATTCTCAGCACCTCATATAAATAAATGAACAAAATAAAGGTCCATCAACAACACAACACACACACACACACACACACACACACACATATATATATATAATGTTCTATCTTCACAATAAGAATGTAAGCTTCAATTAGAGAGAGGCTATGTGTGATAGGCTTCAGAGCATGGAGGTTAAGACAACTGACCTTACCAATTAATAGCTATGTGGACAAGTTATTTCACCTCTTAGATTCAGTTTTCTTATATAAAAAATAAAATAATTATGTAAAATTCAGGGCATAACAGAAAACATTTTTTAAAAAAATTAAATATGCCCAGAATACCTGGCACACAGCAAATCCAATAAATGGTCACCACTATTACTATTATTCCACATATTAGAAACTCCCACAGCATCTAGCTGAAGTTAGGTATAACGTAAATCTCTGAATAAACATATGAGATTTGACTGCTCTCAACTTTTTCAAGTTCCCCCAAATACTTCTACTCATTCAATAAACATTTTACAAGTTTCTACCAAATGTCAGGCCATTCAAAGGGGTCATTCAGACAGAAGATTCTTCTAGCCAGGGAATAATCCCATGGTGGGTGGCCTAAGGAATAACTTACCTACCTTCTTAGTGCAAAACCAGAAATTACAACTCTCACCTCAACTTCACCAACGTTATTGAAAATAGACATTCGATCCAGATACCATTGGAATTATTTATTATAGTCATATAAGTTAATGCAATACCAAAAAAAAAAAAAACTTGCTTGAAAACTGAAAAATCTGCTACCTTCCCTCTCAGAATTTGCAAACTCTTCTACCAGTCAGGATTTATTTCTCAAGCACAATTCATTATAACCACATCTATAAAATGATGCTGGTATCGACTTGGTATAGAACGTGGCAATAATCCTCATTTTCAACAAAGTGAGACTTCTTACCTAAGATTCTCTCAGGAATTTATGACATTCTTCTCTTGAAGATATCATTTGAGGGAGAAAGTAACCCTTGGAAGTAGAGAAAAAGTAATTGTCGTGTCCTCCCAAAATTCATATTTGGAAGTCTTTAACCCCAACACCTCAAAATATGACTGAATTTGAAGACAGGGTCTTTACAGAAGCCATCAAGTTAAAATGAGATTGTTGGGATGGAACCCTCATCCAAGATGACTGGTGTCTTCATAAAAAGTGAAAATTTGGACAAAGATACACACATAGGGGAAAGCCATATGAAGACGAACACAGACATCAGGACAATGCATCTACATGCCAAAGAAAGAATACCAGCAAATCACCCTCAGCCAGGGGAGAGGTGTGGCCCAGACTCTCCCTCAGAAGGAACCAGCCCTGCCAACACATGGTCTCAGATTATAGCCTCCAGAACTGTGAGACAGTGATTTCTGTTGTGGAAGCCACTCAGTGTGTTATACTTGGTTATGGCAGCCCAAGAAATTACACATATTTCAAATCTAAACCCAGTGTTTGGATTTAATATGATGGGATTTAGCTAACATCAGCATGTTGACTTACCTTTTCCAACCACCCAAGGAAACCGTGGGTACGATTTGGCTATAACGCTGCTTTTCAGGACAATAAGCCTTAAACAGAGATACAGTCTGATGAAAAACTGCTGTTAAAAACATTATTTCCATAAATATAAGAAGAATCTGACAAAGTTTTATTTAACTCATTAATAAAATAATAATCAGCAGAAAAGACAAATTCAATATGGGAGTATAAGAAATTGAGATTTATAATAGGAAAGAAATGCCTAAGCAGACTTCTAAGTCAGAAATGAGGGTTGTTTACTTTATAAAAGTTAAAAAGATCTTAACCTTTGTGACATTAACTTCCCTTTTACTCCATAAAATCATAATCCATCAGCTTTGCAGGCTAACTTCTAACCTTACAGAAATATAAACCATCAGTACTTCTGTTTTGGATTAATAATCAAGCATACAGAGACAACAAAATTACTGTACCCAGGAGTATTAAATGAGAGTCAATTATTAAATAATCAGGTTCTGCTTTTATTGGAACAGGCGAACTAGAATATGCTGTAATAAAATAACATTTAAAAAAATCGAACAGTAACTATTTCTCCTGTGTCAAAATTTGGGATGATTTTATTCTCACTCCTCATAGTTCATCTTCTCTTAGGTCAGAAAGAGGCTGTGTGGGACAGTAATTTTAATGTTTACTGGAGAATGCCCGTCAGGAACTGAAGGAAGCAGACTGGCCAAGAGAGAAGCTCAAGTAATGTTGTTCCAAAGACAGCCTTGGCTGACCCCACAATAGGGGCTGGAGCTGGGATGGCCCTTCAGGATTGTCCCAAATCTGAAGCAGAGGCACAAGACTGAACCCCCACATCAACCAGAGTTTGGGCATGTGAAACCCCTGGGGAGAGATTAACCAAGGGCAATACCCAAGAAGGGCTCAGCTGTAGACCACAAGCAGCTAACACGCCTGGTAATGAAGGCTGAGAAAATGAGGAACTTGGTCCTGAGACTGTGCATGGATAGTCGACTACAGCACACCTCTGATATTCCTGATAAACCACAAAATGGACCAAGTTATTATGTCCATTTTACAAATAGGTCAACTGGCATTAGAAACTTTAAGGCACCTCTAATAAGCCATATGGCTAATGAGTGAGAAGGCAAAAATTGGAGCCCAGATGTCTGGCTCCAAAGGCTCATCACTCTGTATTCCCTTTGAGAGGGATATGGACAAGAGGGCCCATGGCAAGGCCATGCAATGGATAGAACTGACCAGCGAAATGCTGTTTCAGTCTGCTATGGCTGTCACAACAAAATACCACAAACTGGGAGCTTATAGACAATAGAAACTCATTTTGCACAATTTTGGAGTCTGGGAAGCCCCAAATTCAAGGCACCAGATTCAGTGTCTGGTGAGGGCTTACCTGCTGCTCACAGAGGGTATCTATCTACTCACTAAGTCCTCATGGGGTAGAAGAGGCCAACCTCTTCCCCTGTGCTTCATCTATAAGGCACCAATCCCAACCATGAGGACCCCACTCTCATGATCGAATCACCTCCCAAAAGGACCCTCCTTCTAATTCTGACAGAGTTGAGATTTTAATATGTGAATTTAAGTGGCAGAGCTGGTAGCATAAATATTCAGGCCACAATAAGTGACCTGGTGTAGGAAGAGGGGCATTTTAAGCCCTCAGTCCAATGACCAATTGGGAACTGTCCTGCTGTGACAGACATGCCTCCTTTGTCTGTTCCTCCATATTTCCTACCGGCTCCTACATCTTCAGGGAAGTCTGTCTGCTCCCTGCCTTACAGCAGTGAGGCTTTATGAGTGTGGAAACTGAGAAAAGAGCTGCCCGTTACATTTAGGTCAATGAATACGGAATAGACCTTGCCAACCCAGATAGAAAGATAATCCAGAATTGAACAAATTTAGGAAAAGCATTAGCCTCAGGACAGAAATAACCTTAAGAACATAAGCCCTTTGGGACTTCATAGAAATTTTTAAGCGAAAGGATTAAGACTCACAGGTCTGTTCTCAGTAAAATTACCAACAGGAAAAGTTTATTTTTAGAATCCCTTGTCCATTTCCACGCGAACACACCGGTCCCTGCCCACTTCAATTTCCGATCGCTTAGTACCTGTGTTGCCACAATCAGTCTCTGCTCAACTGATGGTATTTAAAATAGAAAACACAACACAGTCGTCTCAACTGAAATAAGTTTGAGGTATGTCCCTCACAAGGGCATCTGCATTTTCCGAAGGGACTCATAAAAATGGAAAGACCAACATGACGCAAAGGAATGGGTCATTTAATACTCAAAGTACAGAAAGTAATTTTTCTAAGCCCAAACCCAAACATTATAAATACTGGTGGGGAGGTCTGTGGGTAGTGGTGGAGACCTACTCACCTGCTTAGAGGTGAGCACTAGGCATAGGACCAGGCTGAGAGAGAGGGACCCAAGAGCATAATGATATGTATGTTCGAGAGTCACTGCCAACCTGTATCAGTGAGGAGGCAGAAACACACAATTCACTCCAGATGCTTCGGATAAAGACACTTTAGTAAGGGAACTACTTAAAAGTAGGATTATAAACCAACCACCACCTGGTCACAGGACTTACAATACAGTAGAAGAGGCCAAAAGCATGTGGTACTGGAGAAAAAGAAATGTTAAGTCACCAGAGACTGGAGAGCAGGTGAATGGTCTTGTCAAAGTGAACTAGAACTAGTACAAAATCCATTTCAATGTCAACCCTACCCTTAGCAAACAAAGAAAGTCCAAAACTCATCGATCTATTCCCACATTTCTCACTTTTTGAATCTTTAATCACATTTGCAACTTACTAAATTCTTTCTGAGGTCAAGTGTCCTTTTTTAAACAAATTTTCATAAGACATGAAAAGAAACAAGAAAGTATCACAGGAAAAGAGTCAGTCAATACAAGAAAGACCAGATACTTACAAAAGTAAATCGCCTACATTAAAAATATTTAAAGAACTTAAATAAACCATGTCAAAAAATACTTAAGAACACTATGAGAACAGTGTCTTATCAAACTGAGAATAACCATGAAAAGATGCAAAATATTTAATAAGAACCAAATAGAAATTCTGGAACTGAAAATATAATAATTAAAGTAAAAATTCACAATAAGTGTTTGATAGCAGATTTAAGCTGGTTGAATGAATCCATGAACTTAAAGAAAGAACAATAACCTTTTCCACTTTTAGAAACAGAAAGAAAAAGAAACAGATCCTCAGAGATGTGTGGGACACCACTGAGAATGCCAGTATATTCAAAATGGATATCCCAGAAGATGGAGAGACAGAGGCAAAAAAATTTTATTGAAGAAAAAAATTGCAAAAATTTCAATGTTAATTTAAAAAGCATATTAATCTATACATTCACAAAGCCCAGCAGACTTGAACTAAGATGACTCAGAGCTCCACACCTAGAGACATTATAGTCAAACTCTTAAAAGTCAACGATATAGAGAAAATCTTAAAAGCAACAAGCAGAAAATGAATCTTCACCTGCAAAACATTCTCAATAAAATTAATAGCTGACTTCTGATCAGAAAACATGGAGCCTAGAAGGAAGGCAACAGAACATCATGTTGGAAGTGCTGAAAGAAAAAAAAAAGGTGACCAATAATTCTATATCCAGTACAACTTCCTATCAAAAAAAAGAAAAAAAAAACTTCTACACATATGCTTCATAAAAGATCTATAAATATGCACAATAAAACCAGAGAAAATATTCAACATTTTAGACATCAGGAAAACAAATAGCATATAAACAGTGAAATTTTATTTCATGCCACTAGAAATAAAAGTGAGAAAATAAATAAAATTAAAAAAAAAATAAAACAGAGAAAGCTAAATGTCAACAAAAATATGAAACAACCAGAACTCTCATACATTGTTGGTAGAAATGAAAAATCTTAAAAACACTTGAAAACTTTTTGGCAGTTTTCTATTCTAGTTAAACATCATGTGATATGATCCAAGCAACTCCTCTCCTAGATGCTTACACAAAAGAACTAAAAGTGTACACATGAATATTCATACCATCTTTGTCCATGTTTAGTAAAGAAAAAAGAAAATAACTCCAATGTCCATCAACAGGAGAACGGATAAAAGAAACTATGGTATAGTCATACAATGAAATACTACTCAGGACTCAAAAAGAATGAACTAAAGATAATTCCAGTAACATGGATGAATCTCAGAAACATCCTGAGTGAAACAGATGGGTCACAAGAGAACAAATGTGTTTATATGTTTATATATATAAAGTTCTAGAACAATCAAAACTAATGTACTGCAGTGGAATCAGAACAGAGGTTGCTGAGTGAAGGAGAAGGTTTGACTAGGAGGGCATACAAATTAATTCCCTGGGGTGGTAGAAATGTTCCTTATCTTGATAGAGGTATCAGTTACACACTTTTGGACTTTGGTTAAAACTCATTAGCTTGTATTTAAATATTCTGCAACAAAAATGACAAATAAAGAAGGCATGTAAGTTGCTACCCAGGGAGGATGCATATTTTAAGATGGTAGCTATTATTAAATGATGGAGATTGCGATCTGTGAACATAATTTTGCTGTTTCTTATGACTCTGATAATCAAATGGAATCATGAAATAAAATGTAGAACATGCTATTAGAGATAACCCTGGGAGAGGACAGGGAGTAAAACAATAAAAATGTTATAAATGCCCTTATTTATAATACTACAGAACAGTCCTTTGAACCATATCTTTTGAAAAAAAAATTTAGTAAATATTTACTGCACTCCTACTATGAAGCAAGTGTGTTTATTAAAACACAGACCCATGCAAATTCTAATAGTGGGAATGCCACACAGGTTAGCAAATACTCAGAAATACTTTTCTTTAAGAAAAAGGGCTTCTTAACTGTCCCACTATGTGTTGCTAGGACTAAACTGTGTTGACAACACAAACAGTTCATCAGTGTCCCCTGCTGCAACACGGATCCTAGAGGCCCCCAAAGAGCCCTGTGCTGAAGGCTTGTTCTGCAGAGTGGTGCTCCTGGGATGAGGTAAAGCCTGTCAATCAGCAGGGGCCAGTGGAGGTCTTCAGGTCACTGAGGATGTGCCCTTGAAGGGGATGTGGAGCCCCGCCCCCTTCTTCTGCAGCTCTTTTTGCTTCCTGGCCAGGAAGTGTGTGGCTCTGCTTCACCACATGATTCCACCATGAAGTGCTGCCTCCCAGGCCCACAGCAACTGGACCAATCATGGCCTGAAACCAACAAAACCAGGAGCAAAGCTATCTTTTTTTTTTTAAATAAGTTGATTATCTAAGTATTTGTTATAGTAAGAGAGCAGACTAACACATTCCCTTGGGTAGCATTTTTAATCCAAGATACAAACAACTGAGGTCTCTATTGCTGTGACTCTTGACATACTCCATTTTTCTTGTTCTCTAAATACATCAGAAGAGCTGTGCAGTTGAAATATTATGCAGGCCAAGGGAAATGTGAGGTTTGGCCTTTAGTTACTGGTAAAATAAAGTGCTAGGTCTCATGCCACAGTGTTCACCCTGAAGAGGAAGTCAAAAACTGGGTGGCACATTAAAGTGTCAAAATACCTTTATTTAAAATTTTTTTCACCCATAAGCAGTCCTAGGTTATCGACCTTTCAAAGATAACTATTACAACAGTTGGATGTGGAGTCTCAAACTTCCTTGACTTTGAATGAGAAAGACCTTATTTTCCAACTATTTCCCTAATTACGCCATGTGAAACCCCTCTTTCCTATAGGTAATAACTCCCCTAATAGTCTCACTCAATTTCTGCTAACCATTGTAATCTTGTTCATTTCATTCTCATTTCTGATCCAAAACCCCTCTCCTCCCATAGACCTGTGGCATTGGCAGCTTTGAGTCGGAGCAGGGATAGGGAGGTCTGCTCTTCACGATTGTCTCTCCATTCCCACTGTTCTCATTCCTCTCATTCCCAGAGGAGGGAACGGGAGGGAAAAGATGGTCTCTGCAATTGACTAAGTGAAACTGGCAGCAGCACTGGTCTTAGCTATGAGGCTGAGCTAACTGTCTTGGACTGGTGGTAGCTTTGGTATGCTCTGCCCAAAGCAATCCCCGCAGCGTCCATCATGATGAAGATCTTGTGACAGCTCCCAGTTGATACCGTCATGATGCACTCAGATAGACAGGTTGCTTTCAACTGACCAAAAGTTATGATAGTGGACAAGAATGGCCCTCCAGTCCCCAGAATTTCAACTACCCGAAACTGACAGAAAGTGTGGAATCAATTTCCAAAGTTTGTGAGTATCAAGAACTTTCAGTAACCCTAACTTGTGCTCACCTTCTACCTAGCAGTCTCCCACCAAAATGTCTCTTTACAATTTTTTTTCTTCTGCCTGAGGGCCAGATGGCCAAATCCACTGACTGTTCACATGCCGTAATGAGGATTGAGATGTTTAAACTGCCTTCTGAGGAGTTTCTGATCTCAGCCCTCCCACTGCCGCTCTCGAAACTGAAGACGTGGATCCATCTTGTGTCCATGGTTTTTGACTTTTGAGAATTGGCTATAGTTCCAAGTAACAGGAAAGGAACCTATTCAATAACTACACTTAGCAAAAGGAAAGTGGGTCTCAGAATCAGACTCGTAGGCATTCAGTGTTTTTATTCAGTGTCTACGATGTTCCAGACTCGAACTAACTTCTAACAGTAAGGAAGTAAAAGAAACCCACAAGGTCCCTCTTCTTGTTAAGTTTATCATCCCCAGAAAGAGAACAGACAATAAATAATTAGAAGAACACATGAATTATTGCTAATGGATACAACTGCTATGAAGGGAACAGATTTGAATGTTCGAAAAGGGGAATTATGTCGTTTAAGGAAGGCTACTTATGAGGAGGTGACAGATACAGGATTTAAAGTAGCTTCAACTGGAAGCCAGCCTCTCTCCCTTGTTAAATGAATGATCTATCTATTAGTATTTCTTAGGTTCGATGTCTTCATCTGTGAAACAGGAAGGAAAATTTGTATCACATGGGTTGATTCAAAGGTACAATTAAATAAGAATATTAAATGCACCTTTTTCTTCACCCTTTCCTAGAACAAAGCAGTGGTTTTGAAAACAGCATCTGTGATAATTAAATAGAGGACTAGCCTTGAAAGTGGAAAGTGGATTAGAAAAAAAAGAAAAACAGATTTGACTTATTAACTTTATGACTCTGAACAAGTCACTTAACTGCTCTGAGCCATTGTTCCCTCAGCCATAAAGGAGAGAAGATAATATCTTTCAGGAAATATGAGAGTATAAATTACTTTGTATAGTAAAAAATAAAAAAAGATTATTTTGTAAAGCCACAGTGTACTTGATGTGAAAAACTAATGTACATGCACTCAGAAGCAGAGGTGGATTTATTATGAAACTAACGAAGCCTAGAATTTAAGGTTTCTCACCTCAACAGGTTACTATGAGTACCGGAAGCCACAGAATTTCACGTGTGGAAGGGGAGAGAGAACCCACTGTCAGGAAGCATTTATTTCTAAAATTTCTGGGGTATTATCTAAAGAGAACTCAGTGACGGGGGAAAAAAGAGGAACCAAATTTCAAATATTACACTCACCTTTAAAACTACAAGAAAAAAATGTCTGATTGAATATTAGCACTAAATGATGGGAAAAAATATCACCCCAGGATATGTGACCACATGCTAGCCTTGCCATGGATTTGTTCCCCGAGTTTTCCAAAAGACTTATTCAGTATACATAGGTATGGGTTAATAAGTTTCCCTTATCTAAGATGGAAATGTAAATCCTTCCGAGGGAGGAAAAATTTTCAACCCAAGTCCCCCCAAATTTCAAAAAAGTACCAAGACACTATGAAATCCCTGTCAAAAATATAAACACACACACACACACACACACACATACACACACACCACACAACACACAATGAGTTCTAGGCAGCACAACCTATAAAAAATTAAAACTAAATAAAACCATCATAAATAGAACATAAAATCATGTTTTATATCTTTAAAGGAATAAAAGACAGGGTTAAAACTAAGACTGAGGAACAAAAAATATATATAAATAAACAACTTTTTAATTTTTCATTTTATCTTGCAGTACTGGGGATTGAACCCAGGGTCTTCCACGTGTCAGGCAAGTACTCTACCACTAAGCTACATTCCCAGCTCTTGCTTTATTTATTTATTTATTTATTTTTAATTTTGATATAAGATCTTACTAAGTTGCGCACACTCGCCTCAAACTTGTGATCCTCCTGCTTTAGCCTCCAAAAAAAACAGAAAGAAAGAAAAATACCTATTTTAAAAAGAATAAAAAAATAAAATGTTAATAAGGAAAACTATAATTAAAATCAACATATGTCTGTTAGTGCTTCAGAAAGAAACGAGAGAACTGGACAAGGTAATATTTAAAGACAGATCAGAAAGCCATTAAAACTCAAATTAAAAAGAAGCTGCATTCACATAATAGAAGACTCAATATCCTGAATTTCTCGATTCTTCCCTAGATGTATAGATTAACAAAATCTTCACCAAAAGTCCCTTTGGGGGACTTGGGTTGTAGTTCAGTGGTAGAGCCTAGCATGTGTGAGGCACTGGGTTCGATTCTCAACACCACATATAAATAAATTAATAAATAAAATAAAGGTCCATCAACAATTTTAAAAACATTTAAATTAAAAAAGAGTCGCTTTGGCTTTTTGGGTGAACTCAATAAGTTAATTTTAAAAGTTATATAGACGAGCAAAGAACAAGAGTAGCCAAGACTGCTAATGGCAAACGCTGGAAGGAAATTTACACAGAATCAAGATATCACAAACATTACCAATTAGTATAGAATAGAACTGAGCCAGAATCAACAAACTGACCAACGGAACAAAACCGAATCAGACACAGACCAAAACATGTGGAAACTTGATTTATGACAGAACTAGCATTGCATAATAGTGAGAAAAGATGCAGTTTTCAAAAAATGTTCCCAGAATAATTTGTCAGCCTTAGGGAAGAAAAATGAGTCCCTACTTAAAGTATCTATAAAATTAATCCCAGCTAGATTAAAGATGAAAAGTGAGTTATAGAACTGTGTAATGTTAGAAACAATATAGAAAAGTATCTCTTTTTATCAAAAGGGAGGAAAGCATTCAATAAATACAAAAAAAAAACATGAATTAAAAAACCAAAGAATTTATAAATTCAATTAAATTAATTTTGTTCATCAAAAATACTATGAAAGAATGTAAAAACACAAGCCACAAAATAAAAGAAGATATTTTCTACAGTTGATAAGGGATTAGAAGATACCTATGAGAGAAAAGAAAAATTACCCCCTTAAAAGAAAGTGGCAAAAATTTGAACAGTAATTTTATAGAGGAAAAAAACCTAAATAGCAAAAAAATAATAATAAGGTTAAAAACCTAGTCAAATTCACCAGATAAATGGAAATTCACCTCCATACCTGTCTCCCCTTTATTTTCTACCCTCCCTCCCCAACATTCCTCTCTCACCCCACACACACACACATTTAAAAAAAAAAAAAAAAACTGGCAAAATTTTAAAATGTGACAATGTAACCTCTTGGTTACTTTGGGAAACAACCTGAAATTATGTAGAAACTTTGAAGCGACACGTGGCACAGGGAGACCAATGACACTCAAAGATTCAGATCCTACAGGATGTCCAGCATGCACACAGAGGGTGACGAGACATCCCATAAGCACTGCTGATTATGGAAAAATATGAAAACAGCTTAAGTGTTTAATGAAAGCAGAATGGATATATGCATTGAGACATATCACATGAGCTAACAATGGCCTCCAGCAATGAAGATGAATGAGTTTCAGTTCCACAGAACAAAATAGATGCAAAGCAAAGCACAGCAGTGACTGAAAAGAGTCAACTGCAGAATATACAGTCGAATTTGCTTAAACAACATTTAAAGATGCAAGTATAAGAATGGTACTTCTTGTTACTCTACCTGCTAACTATGTGACCAGACAGTTATGTCACCTTTACGTACCACTCATTTCCCCCATATGTAAAATGGAGATATTGGTTAGTTTCTCACAAAGATTGCTTTTGGATGAAATGAATTTTTTATGGCACTTACAAAGGCTGCCACATACAAATCACTGTATAGAAGCTTTATGTGGCTATCATCACTAAAGATGTATTGGTGAAATAATAAAAAGCGAAGTAGCAATAAGTAAAAAATTTCAGGCTTATTAAGGGAGGTTAAGTGGTGGATGAAAGGAGAAATGTGGGTGCACTCCAGAGGTTATGGTAATAGTGTACTCTGTTATTAAATTGGGTGCTGAGTGCTCAGCTATTTGTTGTGCTATTTTCTTCATAATTTACAAATATAAGTATTTTATCCCATTCTGTTGCATGTCCTCTCCCATCAATGAAAACATCTTAAGCCTTGTCAAATTAGAAACAGAGACATGTCAGTGTGCACGGTTGAGCTACTTCTGTCCATTCAAAGTCACCTCTTTAGACAACACGCTAAATCTCTCTCAATAATAATTACTATTTTACTCAGATTCCTTTCTGTTCAAAGCACATGGAGACCCTCTTCCTGGAAAGGCATTCTGAATTTGCAGCCATAGTTTTGAACATTCTGAGTCCTGACAATCCTGACCCTCTGAAGAGACTGCATTTTAGTCAGCAAGCAACAAGCGATGGGAACCTACGTGTGACGAGTGAGATGAACTATTTAGCTCTACGATAGATAACTGATGTCTCTTTCATGAAAAAGTTCTCCAAGTAATTCCAAAGAATAACAGACCTCACGGCTTCAAAGAAATCAAATGCAACCTTCCACACAACTTAGAAACTAGTTCTGCAAAGAGCCCTGACCACAAAATAGAGGCATCCGGGATCTGACCATTGGTTGCCATCTTCCCAGCATGAAATATGAAGGAACACGGAGTCAGAGCACAGGTGGGGAAAGGCCCTGACACCTTTTCATTAACTGCCACAGTTTCCACGTTAATAATGTTTTTTGTTGTTTTGTTTGTTTGTTTGTTTGTTTGTTTGTTTTTTGGTACGAGGGATTGAGCCCAGGGATGCTTGGAACTGTTTAATATTTGCAGGGTTGGGGTGGGGTGAGATTTAACCACCTGTAATTTGGTCTAATTTTAGCCTATCATCTCTGTGACCAAAGAGAAATTATGAACAATTATCAGATGACTGATACCTAGATACAAGTTGTGTGTAGAATTTCCCAAATCTAATAGGATAGTATCTCCACCCAATAAATGAAGCAAATCACTTATACTTCTTTTAGGGAACTCATGTTCACTCATCATGCCCACTATTTCCTTTTCTAAGTTTACATGGAACATCCATTTAAAGTATTTTTGGAAGAATTTTGTAGAGGCTGACATTAAACTTACTAAACTACAAATTCACCTTTTGAATGGAAATATTCTCCTGTCATTATCCTCCAGAAAGTCTCCCATTTCAATATTTCTCAGATATTGTGAGTCCATGATCCCATCATCAAATTTGCAATAGCACTTACTACTGTGACATAATTCATTTGAACGTGGAATCCTCTCTCTCTAAAGAAAGTAAGTTTTTAAAAATATATTCTTTCTGATCTTGGATTCTTTCCCTATATCAATATTTATCTCTCTTGTCCAGTTTTAAGATAATTCTCCTCAATGGAATTAACTAAAGCACTGTTGAGAGAAAATTCATGTCTTTAATAAATCAAAATTTCTAATTATTTTACTTTAGAATTCTTTCCAGCACACAAGACTGTTAAAAAACATCCAACATGTGTCTCATTTAAATATTTTATTTTAAATAATACAGAGTATCTCAGGGCAATGTTCATGTTAAGAAATATGTGTGCACCAAATTGTTGCTTTTTAATTTTTCTTCTACTTCTTTCTACCTACATTTATGATAACTAGAGGACAAGAATCTACTGAAGGGAAAAAAAAATAGGAAAATGGGAGAGACAGAGAAACAAAGGTACAGAGAGGTGCATCTTGTGCCCAAGTTCCATGGTAGATTTTGGTTCATCAAGCTGGACACACAAAATAGAAGCACCCAGGATCTTATACCTTCCAGACAAGCTGATCCTACACAAAATCCCTTCTTGTTACCACTGATTTCAATCCACCCTACCATAGCAGTAAGACATTTTGTTGAAATTAAATGTTATCTAGAAAACGACTCCCTGCTCAGAAATAAAGTCAGCCCCTGTTCTCTCCAAGATTCAGCCCATCATCTTAAACCCAGACTTCCAGTTCCCCACCCACCATATCCTGGCAGTCATTTGTCTGAAGGGCTCCCTTGTGAATCCACAGATGTATTTTCCCATCAGCTGAGAAAATTGCTCCTCATTTCCGAGCTTCACCAGTACTAATCCTTCCGCCGGAAATGGCTCTACCCTTACTCTCCACCTGTTCATCTTGCTCTCTTCCATTCCTCTTTCCTTATCCAGAAACAAAATAAAAGCAACTACCGTGAGAACTGCTAACACTGAGCTTTCTCTGTGATTTCCTGCAGTTGCCCTTTGCTGCTCACTGCCCGGCTCTCTTCTGCATCCTGCCTTTTGATGCAAGCAGGCAGAGGAGAGCCCAGATCAGTGGTCAGGCTTTAAAGACTGTGATTGAAATGGTGTGAGTAGCACCCAGTGCTTGATATTTGGAAAACCTCCCTGGAGGGTTGAAAAGTGCTGCCAGCCTGAGACCCGCTACGGGATGGATGCCTCTCAGTCCAGCTGTGCAGTCACTGGCCAAGCTTGGGAAACGTTTTGTTAATCAGGAGTCATCTGCAGACCTACCAAATTAGAAGCTCTGAAGCCTGGGCTTTCGTGTTGTGAAACTGTTCCAGCCAGACCTAGATTGAGAAATGCTGTCTAAAACAGCGCTGATGGTGGAACAGGGTGCAAGGTCAGGAGACTCTGCCCTGACGCTCTCCCATGCTGCATGTCCCATCCTTAAAGTCCAGGCATACTGTCCCTTTAAACATCATCCAAAATATCAGTTGGGTCACATGGTTCCCTGCAGAATCATTGTTTAAGTCCCAGCTTCATTTAGGGAGAGACACTGACATATGCCCAACAGAAGTGCGGGTACACACAAAAAAGTGCCCTGCCTTGTGCAAAGAAAGAACACAGAGTGTGCAAAGCAACAAGGAAACACATGTTCCTCAGAAATATTCTGTGCTCCCGGACACTAATCCGATGATTGTGATGCAACCCAAACTTACTGTATTAGTGGTACTTTCAGTCGTCAGCTAGCATGGAAAAGGAAGGGAGTTCTTCCTAGAACAGGGAGGAGGAGGAAAGGCTGAAATGCTCCAAGGAGCACTTAAGCTCAGCCTGAGAATTTTAGCAGGGAAGAGGTTAGGTTCAAAGCTTGATATGCAGAGCAGACAGCACAGCAAGGGGCCAGGTTGAGATGGATGACGTCTTGTGCTAGTTACCAAAAGTCACCCATTGCTTCTAAAATATGCAAGCGTATGAAGGAGAGAAATGGAGCAAAAGTCTAGATTGCTGAGAGCGAGAGTATGAAGCCCAGAGCAATTATTAAGGAGGTCACAGATGGGCTCAGCAGAGCTTTAGTACAGGAGACCACATTTACACTCAGGTCTCGACAAAATTGTTCCTATCCACAACTTTAACAGAACCACAATAGACTGTTCAATGACACGTTCTCAGAGACTCATGGAATGGTCTTACAACTGTCGTGTGGTAATTTTCTAACATCTTCAGACAATGTGAACATTTGTGAAAGTGTTCATCATCAGAATAAAAATTTCAAGAAAGGCCTTGAAAATGACTGTGAGATTGATTCCCTAAGAAAAGCTTGCCGGCTCATGATCAATCCCCACAGGTATCACCAACTGCTATCGGATTCCGTTGCTATAACAACCTGCCACTCACTTCTACTTTACACCAGTCACCCGAAGACAGCTGGATCCAGGATAGGTTTAACTCAACATAAAGCAAAAGACACCAGTGGAAGACTCAGCAGGGAAGTAATTAAAAATGAAATCACTACTCTCTTAATGATCTTTAAAAGCAAATAATCATGGAGATTCTTGAGCACATTCAGTGTGTGTTGAAAGACACACCAGGAAGGAACATTCCACCCCTGACCATAGCAAGTTCTCCCAGGTCTCAGGTGTCAGCTCGACCCCCAACACCTAGCTACTGCTCTCAACCCCCCACCAATCCCTGCAAAACACCTCAGTTCTGCTTCACAAAGATCAAGGTGGGTGCCTCCTAGACCTCTTTGTATTGTATCTAATACACACTTTCCTTGATAGTGATCTATTTCTTTGCCTCTCCCTCTGAGAAAAACCAACCACCAGCTGACATCCTGGCCTAAGCCAAGTTTCCCACCAATCTTGTTTTGATTCCATTTCTGCCTGCCTCTTGCAGAACCCACGGAGACATGCTTTTTCTAACTTCACTCTTTCCTGCCACACTGGCTCCTTCCTTCTCTTATGAAACTGATCTGGTTCTAACAAGAAGGTCAGTTCGATTTTCTGACCTTTCCTATTGGATTATAGAATACCTGGAACTGTGTCTTATTCGGGACCACAAAGTGACCAGCACATAATAGATGACTGATAACATTTTTTAACGTGAATGAACTGCATGAAGAAATTTTGCCCTATACACAAGAAAATGCCAAAAAAAGATTGCTTTCTTGGATTTGGTGGTTTGGAGCCTGTGGGATGTGGGAGGCTCCATTATTTAATCACAGGCAGAAATGGCTCCGACATGCTCTTTTTGGCTGTCAAAGAGGAAAAGGAAAAGACTGTATACTTTTTTTTTTCTTTCTATGACTTAGAAAAACTAGAATTCTACGTAAAATGAGTCGTTGGCATTTTTGGCTACAGGGAACAGTTCTTAAGAAATGAAAAATGAAAAAAAAAAAGTAGACTAGCACATTTTAAGTGAAAGCATTTCACAGAATGCTATGGAGCTTCTCTGAATGCCTTAAAGATACATCTATTGGTTCACTTACCACCAAGACTGGGTACTGCTCAGTAAGAGCTCTACCATCTGTGTGTATGTGTGTGTGTGTGTGTGTGTGTGTACACTCATATAGAAGCACTTAACTTTTTATTTTTGTTTAATTAGATATTTGGAAGTGTTGAGTCAAATTGCCATAAAATTAATGAAAAGAAGAATGTTGGGGGGTGAAGCAGGGAGAAGGAAAAGACGCAACACTCACAAATGATAACAAGGGGCTCACGCTTCACCTTCCTACGAAGGCTTCTCCCATAACGCCTAGTGGCTGTTTCTGACCAAAAAAATACCTCAGCACATATTTTTCACACGGTTTCCACCTATACCACTTCAATCAGTTCAATCCTTGCCACAAGGATGCTAACAATCGACCTGGTGCAAGGGGCTATCACGGTCTCTCCCAGCAGGACAAGAGGTGTGCCCCTCAGAGGCTTCGTTCTCAGAATGTGCTCAAAAAGCATTGTCCCACCTAGACTGAGGAGCCATGACTCACTCAGGTGGGGCTGGCCACTCACGGTGTCACAAGAGAACTAAAACAAGCGTCCCCTGGACCGGATGGTGGCTTCTAACCTCTTGAGGCTGACACAGGAGCAACAGAACACCTGCTTTCCCTCAGAAGGAAGACAAGGAGTTTTGTTCTGTTTGTTTTGTTTTTTCAAGTACACAGGAGGCTGTACTTATTTTTATTGGACCACTGTCACAGATGAGGAGAACAAAAGCCAAGGAGGCTAGGGAGTTGGCCTTGAAGTTAAAAAAGAACGGAGTTGGGATTTGAACCCAAAGGGTGGAGAAGAGAAGCCCACCCTGCCGAGAGATGCCTGTGTGTCACAGGGAGGCTGAGAAAAGAGCCCTGACCAGGAAGGAAGAAACACTGGGACTCAAAACAGGAGAGGCAGTGCCAAAGGCCTCTCTGCACTCAGGGCCTCCTCTGTAGGACACAGACGCTGGCCAGCACAGCTCCACACCCAGGTCACCACCTCAGAACATGGGGCTCCCAGAGGGTGGCCATTTTCTGACAGATATGCACAGGAAGCCCATTAAAACCCAGGATGTCCAGGAGCCTGCGAAAAACACCCAAAAGTTAGAGTTCCAGGCATCTCAGAACTCCTTCCAGGAACACCAGAGGTCTTCTGGGCTGTGGTGGCAGCTCTCCATCCCTGAGGAACAAAGGAGTAGAGAACTCCCCACCAGGGGTGCAAGCAACTCCCAGAGACCGCAGAACTGGACTAGAGTATGGGATATTAAAGGCCCTCTGATATTAAAAAAAAAAAAAAAACTCCTGCCTAGGTGTCCATCAAAGGATAAATGGAGGAAGAAATGTGGTCTACAAACATAAAGAAGAATGACGTTGTCATTTGAAGGAAAATGCGTCAAACTCAGAGGGTTAAAGGTTGCATGTTTCCTCTCATATTTGAAAGCTAGAGAGGAAAAAGGAAAAGAAAGTGGGTGGGGGAGGGAGTCTCACAAAAATCAGTGGGAAATCAGTAAAGAAAAGAGAGCAGGGGAGGGAGAAGGGGTGAGAAAGGGGAAACACTGGGGAATGATACTAGCCAACTTATAATGTTCTATAGTGTGCAGATATGAGCACATAACAACAAATCCCACCACTGTGTGCAACTATAGTGCACCAATAAAAAGTGGGGGGTGGGGGGAAATGTCCCTCCTGGAGGGACTTGTGGCAAATGTGATCACTACAAAAAAGGATCAGAATTTTGAACAAGATGAATTTCTGTGTAAAATACAGAAGTGTGGTCTTTCCCCTCCATCAGTATTCTGGTCAGCAGAAGGTTCTAGGTCTTGGCACATACTATTTTAATGTCTTAGACAGACTTTCCATATCCATTGACTGACTATCCTATACTCACTTTTAAAAGACGGCTCCAAAACTTAAACAGGGCGTAAAACCTGAAGCCAAACCCTATGTGTCCTAATATGCACCCAGCTGCCATCCACCCAGAGTCTGTGAACATCCTGTGCCTACAGGTGTATGCTGTCACAGCTCTACAGAGAATTAAACCACAGCAGGCAACATAGGGACTGTGTGCTGCCCTCATCAAGGACTCCATCCGGCATCAGTGATCCATACAACAACCAGAAATTACCGTTCCATCCACATTTCCAAAAATACCTCCTAAAACTAGATAATCTTCATGTTAAGGGGAAATGAAGATATTTTACTTTTAAACTCTCTAGTCTATTGATCTTGTGTTCTTTTTCCCCTTGAACAGAAATCACTCCTTTCCACCTAACAAGAATGCACTGGTGTTTAAGTGAAGCCCCTAAATAGAATTCAGAGAGGCTGTTTGGAAAAGTGTCACTCTTCAGCACCATGGTCCCCAAATTTCATTCTATTAAGTCACCTGGGGAGCTTGTTAATCACAAAGATTCCCAGCTTGTGGGGATGGGTATGGAATTCTGGTCCAGCATCTCTGAGGGGGACTGGCTGCAAATTCACCTTTTCAAAACACTGAACAGGAAATTCTGATGTGGGCTGTCTGCACAACACATCTCAGAAACATGATGGCCTAGTGGGGCAGGAAGCATCCAAAAGAACAGATGAACATTCCACAAATGCCAACTGCAAGCCAAATATTTTACATGGATAAACTCACACAACCCCCACCACAGCCCGGAGGTGGTAGATCTTATCCCCAGTGAACTCATCCAGAAACTAAGGTTTACAAAGTCTTGAAATAGGCTCAAGTTCACACATTTAATAAGACAAACAGAATGCAAATCAGGTTTTCCCAAGTCACCTTCAAAGTCAAGTATTGTCCCCCACATTGCATGGGCTCATAGAAATAGCAAACATGGAAGACAGCTTAAAGGGTTTTGACCTAAAAGAGGTTAGTGGGTTTTAAATTGGAGAATTACATGTCATTCACTCTTAGAAGGTTAAGGGTAATGTAAATCTCCTGCACAAGTAGAGATAGAGTCAATTTGGGCTTCACAAGAAATGGGCAAGGCCTGGCCTGCCATTTTGTCTTCCAGGGAACATGCCCACTGTTCCTTCTCATATCACCTAACTTCACATTCTGGCTGATTCAGGTGGCAAGAGT
The DNA here is from genome assembly GCF_001458135.2 of Marmota marmota marmota. NCBI lineage: Eukaryota > Metazoa > Chordata > Mammalia > Rodentia > Sciuridae > Marmota > Marmota marmota. The sequence goes on along the minus strand of NW_026000164.1, from coordinate 13,481,737 downwards.
TCAAAGATCAAGAGATCTGAAGAAACAAGACTCTCACAACTAGAATCAGAAAAGAGAGACTGAGAATTTGAGACATCTGTTTGGGCTCGTTGCCTGGACAAGAAGAAATGCCCTAATTTCATGTGGGCTCTTCTGTGCAGTATTCACAGACTATCTGTGATGATCCAGAAGAGGCTGTCACACGTAGGAATTTTGTCTCTGAGGAGGTGATCAGAGAGGAATGTTAATCAGAGAAGACAATATTTTGATTTTATATACATCTTAACTTTCAATTGTTCACAGTACTGGTCTACTAGGGATGGGAAGAGAACCGGATAAAAAGTGTTCCTTCATTGTAATTTGCCTTCATTTTGTCATTCCTTATACTAAGACTTATTTTAAGGATTTCTAACATCTCTGTAATGTCCATAGTGAATTTCATTATTCAACCCTAACATCTTCAATTGTAAGCTCACTCAGGACCCAGGAAATTTCTGAAAAGAGTCACCACACTGATCCTGAAGTGTTTGTTTGCTTTTGGTTTTGTTGCTGTTGTTGTTGGATGTGCAGATCAACAAGGACTGGGGAAGCCTGTCTCTTCCCAGAAGACCACGATTGCTTACAGTGTGAGAATCTAAAAAGGCCCAGATGGCAAACCCAATCTAAAATTCTGGTCCTGCCCCACTTTATTCTTCCCGTTAATAGGGTGCTTTCATTTCACAGAGGATTCTCACGTGGCCTAATAAAGAGAGTTATGCTAGAAGTTATGACACCTACCTGCAGGACCCTGAGCCCCCAGCACATTTTAAACAACTAATATTATCTTAGAACTGGAAGTGCAATCTAAAATTCATTAATCTTAAGGCTTTTCACACTTGAAAGAACCTTGAGTCCTTAATTAGCAAAGTGGAATTTGGGGCAAAATTATTAGATATCTAAAGTTTCTGTGATGAATATTTTTTAAATGCAGTTTTTTCTATTCTTGCAAATCTTGATCCTGTCTGTGCATATTTAACCCTACAGGCAATTAATTGCATTCACAATTATTACAAACATTTTATATGTAAAAATTTGTATTATAATTTTTCTATCTTCTATTTAATAAGATTCATATATCTTATCCTCCCCCCACACACTATTTTGTATCCCACATTTACTACACAATATTTAATTTTGCCCTGGGACTTATTATTATGGTTTAAATTTTTATTGTTTCAGAGGTATTTAAATGGAAAGGTGAGTATAAATTAATATCATGTTTGCTTTATTCATATTTTCCTAATCATTTCATTGTTGCTGCATTTCATGTTTCTATATTTTTGAATTATCATTTTAGTAGTTAATTCATGACAATTAAAATATTACACAGTAAAATAAAGAACTTTCTTTACTACTATCATCTTCTAATTCTTCACCCCAGGGGCAGCTCTGTTACAAAGTTTTATGTGTCCTTTCAGAAATATGTAATGCATTTACAAGAATATATGTGTGTACAAACAGATTTTATAATAAAATAAGCATCCTTTTTCTTTTTCTTTTTGTGTAACAATGTATCTTGGCAATCTATCAACTCATAAAGACTCTCTTATGTCTTAATCCTGAATTGCTGCATTATATTCCATTGCTTGGACTTACTGGAAGTTAGTAATTTAATACCTACCAGTTGCACAGATTTAGGGAGACTCCCATATCACATTCTCCGAAAGATAGCCCCTGGGGTTGTGCAAGACCCTGCACTGTATTATTTCTTATCCAACTATAAACAATACTGCAATAAGGATCCTTGTAAATAAAAAAAAAAAGAGCTTACATGCATGAATTAGTTAACTAATCTATCTGCAAAGTCAAATTCTAGATTGAACTGATCAATTAATTAATCCTTCTAAATGACATCATCTTCTTCTGCCTTCCCAAGCAGGAATCTGGGAATCAACCTTGACATCTTTATATTTCCTTTCTTCATTGAAGAAAGTCACTGAGTCCCATTGATTCTACCTTAAATCCATGCTGCCTGTCTATCACCACCACCACCCCCTAAACCAGGTCACCATGACCCCTTCCTTGGACCACTGTAAGAACTTCCTATGGGTCCTTCTGCTTCCTACCTACATGCTTCCAGCTCACCTTCTACAAGTCACCACTGTGACTGCTTAAACATGTCCGTCTGTGGACCTAATACCCTGCCTTAAGCCCTTTAATTTTCTGTTTGCCTCAGGTAAGGACAAACCCCTTGGCACAGCCCATAAGGCCTCCATATCTATGGAACTGGTTGTGATCTAGTCCTTGACACATGGCCCAGAACACTGACTTCTACCTAATTCCAGCCCTCCATCTAGCTAGCTATTCTTCAAATCTATGTCCAGCTTGGATGTATGGCACAGTGAGTAGTTAAGAGCCTAGGACCTAGGACTAGACTACATGGGTCTTCCTCTACACCTTATTAGCTGCATATCCTCTGTTAATCTACTTTTATGTATCCCATTTCCTTATCTATAACATGGGAGTAATTTAGAATCAACCTCACAAATTTGTTGCAAGGATTAAACCAGTTAGTGTACACAGACAGCTCCCAGCAAGTGCCTGGAATGTCAGATATGAACACTACCATGCAGTTCCAGGAGGCCCCTCAAAATCCTTAGACAAGTTGAGGCTTCTTGGCCAATGAATAGGTCTAAAAAGTAGGTGAAGAAGTACTAGCGATTAACATACTAATGCAACATTATCCACTCATTTAGTCATTAATTTCTTTGCTCAACCTACATTTATATATGCAAACTTACTTGTGAGACTTGGGCAGACTTACTCCCATTTCCAAGGCTGCTAACGTAAGAAATCACAGGAATCAAAAACTGACCCCCTTGACTACTGATTTGCCATTCAGTCAGGCAGTGTTTATGGAGCTAGCAGTTATGCCTCAGGTGCAGGTGGGTGGCTTCTGGATGCCAGGAACAGAACAGGAAAGTCCCTGTTTGAGAGAGCTTACTTCAGTCAAATGACAAACAATCTAGAGTTAAATCATGACAGTGGCAATGAAGAACAAGAGCAAGAGCAGAATAAGGGATGCTATTTTTTTTTAGTTGTGGGTAGACACAATATTTATTTATTTATTTTTATGTGGTGCTGAGGATTGAACCCAGTACCTCACAAGCGCTAGGAAAGCACTCTACCACTGAGCCACAACGCCAGCCCACATGGAATGCTATTTTTGGTAGGGTGTTATGACATCCCCTCAGAAGAGGTGGCACCTGAGCAGACCCCTAACGAAGTGAGAGAGGGTCAACTATGTGATGGAAGACAGTTCCAGACAAAGGTCACGGTGTTCAAAGCCCCTCTGACTTCAGCTTGTTCAGAAAAGAGCCAGGAGGTGAGGTTCAACCTCATGAAATGAAAGCAAGACTGATAGCAGACAAGATTGGAGAGGTGACTGAAGCCAGAACTGCAGGGCTCTACAGGCCATGGGAGATCTTGAGACATCCTAAGAATAAAAAGCTACCAGAAGTTTCTGAGCTGGGAAGTGATATAAGCAACTGATGTTTTAAAGGACCACATTAGATGGAGTGTGGAGAATAGATCTGAATATCTGTCCAAGAGATGGGGAGAAAAGAGGAATCAATTAGGAGGCTGCGTCAATCATCCAGAAAGTGAGGACTTTGATTAGAATGGTCACAGCATGGGAGGGAGGTGATAGGATTCAAGATACTTCATGGGTGTAAAGCTCCAGACTAAGGGACTAAAGATGCATTACAAATAAAAGAAAGAAGCCAAGATGAACTCAAGGCATCAGGACAGAGGATGGCATATTTGCTGTGAGATGTGGCCACTTGAGAGAGGACCATGTGCTAGGGGTGCAGAAATCACACATTTCGCTTTTGTGCAAACTCTATTTGAGATACCTATGAGACATCTAAGCAAAGATGACAAGTAGGTGGTGTGGAATTCAGGAGAAGAGGTAAGGACTAGAGATATAGGTTTGAAGGTCCACAGCACAAAAATATTACTTCAAGTTACAGGAGCAGATGAGATCCTAGGGGGGAAGTAGCCAGAAATAGAGGAAAGAAGCGTCCAGCTAAGACTGTGCTCTGGGGCTCTGCATCCATCGAAGTTGAGAAAGCAAGATAGTTTTAGCAAAAGAAACTTAAAAAGAGCAGGTCGTGATGGAGGAAGAAAATCAAAGTGGAAAAGGGCTTAGCTGTCTGTGGGGGTGAGAAGAAGACAGTGGGCTGAGAAGGTATGTAAAGGATTTCTGGAGTGTCTCCTTCAGGCATTCTGTATTAGACCCCTTTCCACCTTCAATACCTCCCCACAAAGGCCGGGGAGCTCTTCCATGACCACTGCTTAGGCATTTTCAGTATTGAGAAAGACTCAATCTGGAGGAGAAGAAACAGACCAGTGAAATCATTGGTCTTCTTGGTTTTGCTTTGTCTACAGGTCAAGACATTGGAAATATATTCTTCTGAGCAGAGACACACCTGGGACACCTTGACAAATGCTCAAAATAACCCAATTTTCCCTGGTACAATCAATCTTTCCTCAATTCATTAAATTTCCAGGCTTCTAATATCTTCTCTTTGGTTTTCCTTATAATATCACTATATGTCCCTGAGGTGACCTGGACACATCACAGCCAACATGAAAGCCTCAGAGCTTGCTGGGAAACTTCCTCTTAGTTCAAAAAAGAATCCTAACAGGCACATTTCTATTCAAAATGACTTTAAAAACCATCATGTACTTTTTTTTTTTTTAACCAGGAATTGAACTCAGGGGCACTTAACCACTGAGCCGCATCCCCAGCCCTTCCTTTATATTTTATTTAGAGACAGAGTCTCACTGAGTTGCTTAGGGCCTCCCTAAGTTACTGAGGCTGACTTTGAACATGCTATCCTCCTGCCTCAGCCTCCTGAGCCATTTGAATTATCTAGTGTGTACATTTTTAAACAATTTGTGATATTTTCTTCATTTCAAAATGTAAATAAATTTACCGGAGAAAACCTAAAGTGCAGGTCAAGTAATCCAACTTTACTTTCCCACCCTACACCTTCGCTTTCCCACTTTTGAGGACAGTCTAGATTTCCCTTTCAAACATACCTGTAGATGTCCTCACAAATAAAATCAGAAGAGAACAAAATGGTAAGTGTGGAGTATTTCTCCTTCCCCTTCGGAGGGTTCCATTTACATAAAGACAAGTGAACAGATGAAAGACGTAGGGAAAGAACTCATAAATATGATATGTCAAGAGTTTTGTAATGTTTTGAACAACCAATAAAAAAAATATTGCTTAATATCAAAAAAAAAAAAGAAAGAAAGACGTAGGGAAAGAACTCATAAATGACTAACATCAGAATGTTTACAAATTTGTGAACTTTTCAAACTGTACATCAAACATTCAAATGACTAATTTAAAAAAAAAATCTCCCAGATGCTCACTGTCACATTAATAGCCTCGAGTCTTAAGAGTAAAATAATTTGTAAACCATGAGCAAAAATCCATGTAATTTTTCACTGCAGAATCTGAAAGCAGAACATTTTGTTTGTGGTCAGAATTGTGGGTCTAGGGATCTATCTTTCTGGGATTACCTTCTCCATTAACCTCTTTCAAGATCTGCAAGACAAAGAATCCATCACAGCAGAACCGAGAAGGAAGAAAGGAGAACCGGCCTGCGGATCATCATCCTAGGACTGTCCACAACTGTGTGAACTAAGAAAATCAATAATTCAACAAATGTTTCGAGTAAGGAGCAAAGGGGAAAAAAAAAAAGTCAAAATGACTGAAATTGGCTAGTGAAAAATGACCAAAATTATTGAACATGATTTTCTGCAGAACGTCTCATCAAAAAATGCTATTAATTCGATATTTCCTTTAAAATGATTCTTTGAGTAAAAACTGTAAGAGGAAAATGATGACAAGTCAAAACTGTGGTCCAATAACAGTGTCCATGTCAAAGTTTGGGGACAACCAATGGCTCAAAGTCCTCCTAGCAAAAAATCACAAGCCTCCATCAGTCCTCAACCCTCAAAGACGTCATCAGCACATTAAAGAATCTGTCTTTCAGAGCTAAGACTGCAGGATAAACCCAGGATGCCAGCTGTGAATTTCTATCAGGAAGCAATTCACACAGGGACTTAAACTCTGAGTCCGTATGAGAAGTAATATTTTACCCCCAGCACAACTGCATCGTCTTTGTAAGTGTGGAAAGAGGTGCAGAGTGGTATGCAGTGGGTGTCAAGGTGGGCATTGGGCTCACTCTACCTCTGCCAAGGTAACCCAGCCATCTAAACACATCCAGTTACCAGTTTTCCCTGTTGTCTAGTCCCTGCTCAGAGAGATACCACCAGCTTTGCCTCACTGGCTTCTCCTGCTGCCACCTCAAATCAACCTTGCTGCTCATTGATACATTGTTCAATTAGACAGATTAATACTTTAACCGCATTGAAGTTTTATCCGGCTGGCAGGGGAGCCATTCAGTATCCTTAGGGGACTTTGTGCATTTTTTTGTTGTGACTGATTTTAAAGTCTAATTCCAAGAAGAATAATCTCTTTTCTGAGATTGTCGAAATAATCTGTCTTTTACATTGGAGTTCTTGGGGATTAGGCCATATGTCCATGATTCTTAGGACTGAGGACTAAGAACCATCTCATTGACCTAGACAGCTTACTTTGTCCAAATTAAGTCTGGCCCAGAGAATAATAAATAAATAAATAAAGCAGTGATGGCTATTTATAAGGAGTCAAGGAATTCCAACCATTGGAAAAAATGAGGTGACTGACAAGGGTTGTTGATTTCTTTAACATGCTAAATAAGGCTCAGGGAGTCTCCTCAGAGCAGCATACTGCCTAGAAATAAGGAGCAATCTGCCTTGTCCTTAAAAGTCTCTTAGCAAAGAGATTCCAAGGATCTTCCTCTATTTAAGAAAGAAACGTGACAAACTACAAAAATCAATATGATCCTTTGATTTAGGAAGAGGTTTCCAAAAATAATGCAGACTGTTTCAATAAAGTGCCTACTCCTTTCCTTGCAGGCTAAGCTTCTGGGAAGAAGAGTCCTCTCTTTCACACTTCAGTCCATCATAATCTGGCCTCTGCCCTCTCATGCCATGGAAATGATCCTCCACAAGGTCAGTGTTAACCTCCAATGGATACCTATCAGTTCTTACAGGATTAAGGTCTGAGCTGACTACCTCTTTTTTCTTGAAATTTTCTTAGCTTCCATGTCATGATTACCTCCTGGGTCTCTGCTAAATTGTGAAAACACTCCTTCATCTCCCTAAGGGTTTCATGTTCACTGCTTAAGTCAGAGATGGAAAAGAGGATTCATCTTGCCTATGGACATTGATCAAATGCAATGGTTTTATGAACACTGTACTGAGAGAGTCCTAAAGCGGAGAGTGTTGTGACGGATCAGTTGTGTTGCCCACAAGCATGAAAAGAAGCACAGGACACAATCCATGCAGAATTTTCTTTTCTCTATGTCCCATTTTAAATACTGGTGCTCCCTAGAATTATGTCCTCCACCCCTTCTCATCCCTGGGTCATGTCAATCATATAAGAGCTTCAATGCCCTCCTGAACGCTGACCCTCACATTTCTCTTTCTAGACTAGAAATCTCCCTATGTGGAGCTATTTCTTACCCTGGCTATCCCACAGACATACCAATCTCAACATGTCTCAAGATGCCATCATCTTTCCCAAAATCTCCTGCTCCTCTGGAATTGTACATTTTTGTTCTTGGGACCACGATTGACTTTTCATCAAACCCAACCTGCTTGTCATCCTCAATTCCTTCTTTCTTTCTCTCACTCTTCATTTTAACTCAATTTTACAATCTAGGTCATCTCCTCCTTCCTCTCTACATTACCTTCCTTCAGTTCCTTATCAGTATTCTCCTGAATTTTTATGACGTCTCTAACGGATCTCCAATCCATCTTTTGCAAAATGTGAACATCATTTGTCTGCTTTAAAATCCTTCAAGGCCTTTTCACATTTCAAACACTTTTTACAACATCACTGAGGTATTATTAACACACAATATACTGTACATATTGAAAGTGCACAATTTGATGAATTTAATATGAGCATCACTTGTGAAACTCTTACCACAATCAAGGTAATGAAATGTCTAACAATCCCTCAAAATTTCTTTGTGTCCCTTTTACCATGTCTCCTATGTAACCTGTATGTGCTCTGAAGTCAGACTGTCTGAGAATACGATTCTCATTCCAAATCTTCAGTGCTAATTTTGGGCAAGTTGATTAAGTTTTCTATGTCTAAAGAGTCCACATTAAAGAGTGAATAACAATATCATTTATGTCATACATGTTTGGTGAGAATACATCAGGTATAGCTAATGTTTCACAATGTTCAGAGTAGCCTCCAGTGGCTTCTTTTTTTGGATGAAAAGACAAAACCTTCAGCTCAGCTACAAGGAAGGGCTCTGTGTGGTCCTCCTCCTCAGCCACTGGCCTCCTTGTTATTCCACCTACTTGCTGAGTAATTCCTGCCCCCTGGCCTTAGCACCTGCTCTGCACTGTATTCAAAACATTCTCCCCAAATTTGCCTGGCTTGGTCCCACAGTAATACTGTATATCTGTTCAAAACACTAGGCTTTCCTGAACATCCTATGTGAACTATCTGCCCTGTCCCAGTCCTCTTCCATTCACTCTGCTTCTTCTGTCTTCCAAAGAGCTGAGCACCTCCCAACTTACCATGTATTTGCCTATGTACTTACTGTATGTCTCCTTCCACTTAAACCTAAGCTCCATGAGAACAAGGACTTCTATTTTATTATGGTTTCCCTAGCACTTGGGTGCATTATAGGTATTAAAAATATATGTTTAATTAATAGTGCTTGGTGCCCAATAGACGGCAGCTTACTACATGAACATCACCATCACCACCACCACCACCACCATCATGTGCCTTAACACTACCATACTGAGGGAACTTTCGACTGTACAAGAAACCATAGAAAAGCCCTTCTCTCCAAATGAGGCCCACACCTGCATTTTCCTGGCTATGCCACTATCTGGATTTACACTCCTCCTTGCATTCTTGCCCCTGTCTAACCTTAATTTCTGGAATCCAAAGTGCTTGATTTCTTGCTTCTGAAATCTGCCCTCACCAATTTCACAGCCATAATCACCTTCTCTTTTGGAGCTTGGTCCACTTCACCCTCAGGAATCTGCTGAAATTAACCCCAGAGCTGTTGATCCTCCAAATAAAAACCCAGAGCCACACCTCCATCCTGTAACCTGCCTGATGAGGACTTCCCCACAACTCAGCTCACACTAGCAGGACATGTAACTTCAAATAAATTTATGCATGTTGACACAGTGACCTTTAATTCATATAAATGCTTTCATGTCTTCACAAAACTTTCCACCTTCCGATAATGATTTAAAACGCATTCACTCACAGTTTTTGAGAAACTTGCAATTGGGTCATCTGTAACATCCATTGATTTGCCTTTGTGGCAATTGCTATTCTAACACCAGTTACACAAACAGTAGCTTGTAGAACAAATAGGTATCTAGTTTCACACTAGTACATAAATCACTTTTCAATAGGTATTTGTAAATATATATTTCGTATGCCTTTCCTACCAAGGAGTCTTAGAGGTATTCAATGAAGATGTACTAAATTGGGTTTGCCTGGATTGCAAATTCTGCAGGATAGGGCTCTAGTATATAATCCTAGGTCATTTTAAACCCTGACTTGATTTGCAAAGCCTGAGTACTTTGAATAAAACATATTTACTATAATAAAATATTCAAATTATCTTGCAAATACAGTATGCTATAAGGATGCTCAACAGTGTCTGTCCTTTCAATGCTTTTCTGGATGATAACTACCCCAGAACCTGTACCTCTGATGGGTCTAAAGCACCCACCTCTAGACCTCAAGACCTTTAGAGTGCTTGGCACAGAGTGTGTGATCAATAAAAAGTTATCAATTATGCTTTATCTTTTACACATCGCCAATCATCAAGTCCTGTCAATCCATATTATTTGAAAATCTGCGGTTAGCCACATGGGTCCTTTCCCATTCCACACTCATGCCATCTTATTATCTTTCCACTGGCCTCTGCCTCTACTGCAGCTACTGCCCCTGAAGCCCATCCTTCATACTGAAATTACAGTCATCTATATCTGTCCCATTTAAAACTCTTTCAGGGTGCCCTGTGACCTAAAATAAATTCCGATCTCCTTGGCACTGCATATTAGGACCTATATGTTCAAATTTCTCTTCTGCCGCTCCTACTCACTTTCTGCTTGAGTGACATTGATCCATCTCACTTTTCTTTATAAGACATCAGTCAACTCCTTCCTTGTTTTGTTCATCCTATGTTCTTACTTCAAAATCCTTCCCACGTTTTCCAACCTGGTTAATTTTACTTATCCTCCAAGACTCACATAAGGAATCACCCTTCATAATTGGCCAAGCAGCCCTTCTCTCCTCCCCTAGGTACCTGTGTTCCAGCATTTCTCCTGCATAATGGTGGTATATCTGAGGCATATGATGAGGTAGGGAGTTTATTTCCCTTAAGAATGAAAACAAATTAGCTAATTTATGTAAAATAATATTTCTTGGCAATGCAAAGGCCCCACGTTAGGGGTTGAAATATCTACTAAGCAGTAAGTCGTTTTCATATGATCAGAAAGTATCCATAAGTAAAATTGGTCACTATAAAGAATGAGGACCAAAGTACACACAAAGCCCAAAAGAACACTGAAAATAAAGGAGGCAAAACCTCAGCTCTTAGTCTTCTAAAGTGAAAGACACCAATTAGGACAGCCCAGAGCAGGCCCATCCAAGGCCCAGCAACATGGAAGGACAATTCCTGAAAAATGATATTACTAGAAGCAGGAGTTGAGGCTAGCAAGCTGGGCTGGTGGAAATATGCTTAGTAATGCTTGGATGCTCATCTCGACCTTGCAGCCCTACCCAACAACTGTGTACCAGAAAGCAATTGCTGCAGATGAGAGAATGATCATGGCCTGAGCACTGCACACAGGGCATCACATGCAGATCATCACATGTTGCACATGAAGTCACTCAACAGTGGTGAACAGTGTTCAATTTCCCCCTACAGCTCTCTCCTCCACTCGCCTCTCAGTTCATTCTAATATCTAAGATCAACTGAAAGAAAACTCAGAGGTGTCAACTCATGTGCCTCCAATCTCTTAACAAATGTCTACACAGATTTTGCAGCCTGACCAATGTGAATGCTGAAACATGAATAAACTACATGCTTTATTTAAGATATATTTAGAATCCAATTTTCATTGAAAATTGGGTTTGTGTATGAAGCCACATATTGTAAAGCTAAGACCAGAGTTTCAGAGACTCGATTTTAGACCTTGATTATCAACCTCTTACTAGCTGTGTGACATTGAGCAGATTGTTCAGTTCCTCTGTGGCTTATTTTTGCAAAGGTAGAATGAGATTCATAATAGTCCTTACCTCATCAGGCTGAATGAGAGAAGGTATTAAAGTGCTTACCAATCAATAACCTTCTAAAATGATCGGCTGAGTGAGAAAACACTTAAAACCTTTTCACATGAGAAGTCAAACAACAACCCCACAGATTGCACCTGTTTATCTTAAGCAAAACAAACACCTAGGAAAAACACTGGCAGCGAAGGGAACTTGAAATTGACTATGTGGGATCTTCTGCAAGTTATAAAAATAACATAATTGAACCAGAAACCTTACCTTCCAAGAGGTAGTTCCAAGAGGTCTGAACTGAATGAATATGAGGAAGAAATAGATTTTGTCAATCAAGACCTTGTTGCAGTACCTCAACATTAGATACAGAATTGTGATTAAATTAATTAGGGGTCATATGAATCACAGGAAGAGATAAGAAGCCTATCCACTTTTTCTAGTATCTGCCCTCCTATCATTAATGACAGTGGCTTTAAATAATGATCTTTGTTATCCCTTATAAGTCAGATTAAATCAGAAATTTGAGTAATTTTTAACTCCTGAAAAAAATCAAGGTTAGATGGTTTCAAACAATTGGACTAAAAAATGATTGACGCTAAATATAACTAGATGGCAGGAAACATGATGGTGTTTTAAAACTGGAGACCCCCCAAAGTATGTAGCGACCTGCACTGGGCATGTGTCCACTCACCAAATGATATTAGTTTTACTTGAAAATATTCAACCAGCCTCATTTTAAGAAAACACAATAAATACAAATTTTCAAAGAACAGCCACTCGGAGATAACTATTTGCATTAGAAAAGATTTCTGAATCACAAGACATATTCATGGAAGGATTCCTTCCAACAGTAAATGTCCCTGGAATATAAAGAAACATTATTTGCAGAAACCGTGTCTGCATTCTAGTACACAGGCAGTTTTGTATCAGTATTTCTAAGGAATTAACAAAATTAACTAAAATTTGAGTATCATAAAATAAAAATACAAGAAAAGACTTTGAAGATCATGGAGGTTAACCCTTTCATTTTATAAAAAAAGAGTTAAGTCTAATGAGGTGATGTGAGATTTCACCTCTGATAGGCTTCTGACTAGAACCCAGAATCCCTGACCTGGTCCTCTAGTCACTTCCTACCACCCCAAATCAGCACCCCCTATTTCCCAACATTATTCCCAGTATTTTGGATACTGTATGTTGAAACAGCTCTATAGCTGTTGATTTTTATGAAGCTAAGAGCCCATGGCTCCTAAGGTTACTCTCTTTATGTAAAAGCAGATCAATCTGGAAATGAAGCGTGGCAGAATAGAAACGCCACATTGAAGAAGAGTTCTGGCCACAAGGGACCCAATTTCCCACATAACACCCTGGGCAATCTGAGGCTTTACTGCACTGGAGTTATGAAGAAATGGGATCATTGATTAATTCAACAATATTTGCTGTTTATCTATATGCCCCAAAGCTCTGCATGAAGCACTGGGAATAACCACAGGGTACTACAGACACAGTACCTCACAGTCTGTCAATGGCAGCCAGTGTTACTTAAGGGCTTCCATGTTCCAGACACAGCGCTCAGCACTGTGGATGATCTCATTTCATGTATCTAGTGCACAGCCCTATGAAATAGGTCCTATGTTTATGACCATTTTGTAGATGCTGACTGAAGCACAAAGAGATGAAGTAACTAGACCAGAGATAAAAGTGGAATTTGAAACCAGGTCTCTCATGAACTTTCTGGGCTGACAGAGCTACAGGAGACATTAAATGCATACCTACAAATAATACTTAAATTCCAACTGTAATGAATTATGCAAAGGAGAATGTTGAGCTACTCAAAGAGCTTTCACAAGAGGGATTACTCACCGTAAGATAGGGCTATTTTCACCACCGATTAAATTATTCACTACTTATCAGAGGAATAGTGCTATTTATCTTTCAATATAAAATGTGTTAATAAAACACATCTGTAGCAATGGGTGAAAAACAAAAAGACATGTTGTGAACTTCAGGTATTTACAACTGAGACCAACCTGAATTTTTCTATTCAAATCCTGGCTGCAAGTGGAAATCTCCTCTTATATTGTTGTGAGCTTGGGAAATGATTCTTTAACCTAACCAGCCCTGTTTTATGTGAACACTTTAAAAATATATATATACAGAGAAGGTGATAGGGCTTTTCTTTCCTTCTTCACATTCAATTCAGTAGAGGCATAGTGAAGTTTTCCAGATTTTCATTAAGTCTCTTTTCTTTAAAATTTTAAAAGTATCCATCATCACTCAAGCCAGCACGGGCAGCTCTGGTTGCATCCTCATTATTTATGCCCATCACCATAAAAAATATAGATTCACTTCTCAGCCCTCAAGTCTGACCGATTTGTGTCAAAAGAGGGTGATTAGTAGACAGAGGGACACTATCATCCACCTAATAGAATGCCTACTCCCTCACTAGGAAAGTTTTCCACCCAGATCTGTTTTAAATGAACTGGGATAACCGTGCAGGGACACTTCATATAACAGGCAGCTTGTGGGTCACAAATAGAGGTCTTAGGAGCTGACGTGCAGCCATGCTTGGCCTCTAAGCCATGTGCACCAGCATGGATCTGTATCTGCCAGAAAGAAGGGTCTGAATGTGTCCCTAAAGCTCACATGTTGAATACACTTCCCAATGCAATAAGAGCATTGAGAGGTGGGACTTTCCAAAGGTAATTGGGTGATGAGGGCTTTGTCCTCAAGAGTGGATTCTGCCATTATCACAGGGAGCTGGTTTGTCATAAGTGAACTCAGTCTAGTCTTACCCTCTCTTGCTGGCTCTTACCTTCTACCACAGGATGTCACCTGGCAGGAATGTGCTCACCAGATGCTGACACCTTGATATTGGACTTTCAAACCTCCAGAATTGTAAGAAATAAATTTCTTTTCTCTATAAATTACCCTATCTTTGGTATTCTATTAGAGCAATACAAAATAGACTAGGAAGGGCTTCTCTTCCTTTGCACAGGCACACCTTGGCTTGCCAAACCATGTGCCTGAAGGCTGTTTTCTCCTCTGCTGCATTTCTTAAGATTCATGTCAGGTATTCTCTAGGCTAGCTAGAGCCATGAGTGGCTTAACCCTGTCAAAGTCACCTCTCTCTGGATCTCATTTTCCTCGCCTCTAAAATGAAAAGATGGACAAAATAAATTCTAGGCCTCCTTCTATATTGAAAATGTGAAACAACAAAAGCTTAGGCTTCCATGTTTGTTTGTTTTGGGGTTTTGGGTTTTTTTCAGAGTTGTGGTATGATCTGCCTAAGAGAAAAAAGCAGCTGGCCCTGGAGTTCCAGGAGGTGTCCCATGGAACCTTGGGTGGGCCTCTCTGGGCGCTCCAGCCACGGCAGGCCCGTTTCCCAGGTCTGCTTTAGATCCTCACCCCTCCCTCCAGTGGGAGACTAAGACCCACTCCTTACACACACGTGGCCAGGTTGGCCAATGAGAGGAGCCACACCAGGGACTGACAAATGTAAAACGTGCCGCACAGATGTGTACGCTGGCTCCTCCCAGCAGCTTTCATCCCCCAGACTGGCCACAGGGAGTTGTTTTTGTTCACATGCCTCCTGATTGCCTTTTCTATTTTTCCGATTATCAACAGAGCATAGGAGAGTGACCATCTGCCTCCTTGTATATTTTTGCCATTTGCAGAACCAAATTGGCCATTGAGAGAAGGTTGAAATGGAGGTCTCTCTCTGTCTGGCGAGAACTACTCCAGCTTCAGTGATCCCTCCTGGTGCTGCCAGGTGACTCTGCTCCAGCACAACCTCCCAGGTTGTGTTAGGAGGAAGAAGCATCTCCTTGCAACAAAGGATCTCAACCAAGGTCTCACCATGGAATAAAGGTAAAGAGCAGCCCCTTTCGAAGCGTTCACAGCAAATCACTGCGTACCTCCTCTACCTAACCCATACTACAGAATTTGGAAATTAAACACCCAGGCAAACTGAAGCATGAATTCTGTTTAAGTCTCACTGAAGAAATCCACTTTCTTGGGAAATAAACTGAAAATATCTTGGCTTCTTAATTCTGGATGAAAGACTAGTTTCCTCTATCTCTCACTTCTGATTATATTTTCTGGGTTAAAAAAAAAAAAAATGACCAGATCGGGTCTGCTTGACATGAATTCAGGATGTCACAAGTGAGCACTTTCCCCGGGAAGATGCCTGAAGTCAGCTCATAAGCAATTCCCTGGGGCTGGTGGCTGCTTGCCCTGTGGCTCCACTTTGGTCCCCAGTGGCATGTGTATTGGTACATCCATCAAGCTGTCTCCAGGGATTTGCCACAGTTGCTCCCCCCCACCTCAAAACTAGAGAATCAGATAATGTCTCACTGCAAGGAAATTAGCCTAGCAATTACTCAGATCAGCCAATCCTTCTACCCACCCCCCAACACACACAAAGCTAGCACCATGCTTGGCTACTCTGCTTGTCCAAAAGTTGTGTGAATATTTAACCAAGGAAACATCTCTGGAAAGCGTCCATGGCTTGCTAGTGACATAATGCTATCACTATGACTATAATTTTAAATAATCCTTCAACATAAACTAACTCCATGTGGAGTGAGCCTATTCTCATGAAAAGCTGTCCTCACTATAGACACCCTGTTTTTTTAAGATAGCTATAGGGCTGGAAGTAGAGTGGGCTTTCAAACTGATTCAGGATCAAATCCTTATTCAGCAACACACTGAGTAATTGTGTAAATGAGCTTCAATTTCCACAGGTATAAAAAGAGGTTGATAAATATCCACTTAAAGGATTATTGTTAGAGTTGGAAAAAATATAGTTGTTCCTCACTCTCATCTTCACGGGACTGATTTTAGGACCTCTAGGGATACCAACATCTACAGATGTTCAAGTCCCTTATATAAAAGGATATAGTATTTGCATATAACTTATGTATATCCTTCCATATAATTTAAATCATCTCTACATTACTTGTTATACCTAATACTATGTATATGCTATACAAATAGCTGTCCTATATCATTTAGGGAATAATGACCAGGACAAAAAGTCTGTACTTGTTCAGTTCAGATGAATCTTTTTTTTTTTTGGGATCCATTGTTGGTCAGACCCATGGATGTGGAACCCCAGACACAAACAGCCAGCTATCCATTTAAACAGGTCAATGACATGCCTGCCCCAGAGTAGAGCATCACCACTGTTTCTTGCCTCAAGTCATTTGTTTCCCCTTTCTTGCCTCTCCACCCAACCAGAAATACCAAAAGGATCAAAGTAATCCAGCAGGTGCTGCACACATGCCAGGTCTCGCTGAAAAGTCTTCTTGACTTTAATTAGTGAAAGCTCACAAGTGCGCTAAAGCCAGGCGGGCTCCTCCTCACATAACGTCAGAGCTCCTACACAATCCACCCACTTTACAGATGCCCTTTCACATCTCGGAAATCCTTGCAGAAAATGCAGAAAGACAAGTGAAGTGCTGAAGTTTGGAAAAGCAGTACCTAAGAAACATTGCCCACAACTTAAAGAAGAAAGTTAGCCCCACAGGGCATCTTCTGGTTTATCCCAGCTTCCAATTATTAATCTGTCACATCCCTCTGTACACTGACTCCTTCCTATTAGGATCACAGAAAGGTCGTGGTTTCTGCAAAACCAGTTTGAAGCAATGCTCCATGAAGCCTCTATGTCTGAATGATAAAACTCAACCAAACACAGGTGCCGGATTTACACAGAAACCTGCTTGCCACACATGGCCACCTGTACTCAAATATCTATTTGAATCACTGAGAATAACAGTTCTTCCTGGGCTCAGAGGTGGAATCTAGTTGAGATGATTATCTCAACAAATTTAGATACTCAGTTTTATGAACGGATGTCTGGGTGATTTGGAAAAGCACAGTTAAGAGTCATCATAAATAAAAGCTCTCGATTCTACCAACACCGCAAGCTTAGGGGGCCAAATCTAATGAAATGCTCTTTGTTTGTTAGTGCTTTTACCCATATGAACACAATATATAAACCTAGAATTGATTCTCTTAAAAAGATTCCTGTCAAAAATCTGTATTCACCTTAGAGATGGCCAGACAAAAATTATCTGTGCACAGCAAGTTCTCAGTGGCCCATTTCACAGTCTCTCCAAACTAGTACTAATTGAAAAGGAAAACTCTATTCCTTAATAATGATCCCCCATAAATAGTTCCTGGGTTGAGTCAGATTTATAGTGTACCTTCTTTCCAAGGAGGCGAAGAGACAAACTCATGCTGTTCTCACGCGCCAAAGGCATTTCTTTGGCTCGGAGATTGTTCTAAACTGATGATTGCCATTCCTCTCGCCACCCCCCTCACCCACCTACTGCCATTCCAATTCTGTCAGCTCTGGCAGCGGTGGGTGAGCTATTACATCCAAAAGGAAAAAAGAAGAAACAGAACTTTAAAAGCCAAAGTGTGAAAGCTAGGAAGGAAAAAGAAAAAAGAAAAAAAAAAGATGAGGGAGGTGTCATGAAAATCAAAGGGAGAGCAGGAGGGTACAGGAAAGGGACCAGGGGAAGAAAAAAGAGAGAGAAAGGGAAAATACTGAGAATGATTAGCCAGACTATATTGTTACTTCATGTTTATGTGTAAATATGTAACAACTAATCCCACAATTGCAAATAATTATAATGCAACAATAAAAATATGAAGAAAAATAAAAAAATAAAAAATAAAAAAGCCTTCCCAGTTTGGGCCCCTCTGCATTAGGAGCAGCAACAGAGACTCTCAGAGTTGCTCTGGACAGAAATGAAGCCTTATTGTAAGTGCCAGGGATCCATCCTGGGACCAATTGCCACAGGAAAGTCTATGGGAGCTTCCCAGGACTTCCATTCTCCCCCACAGACATGCAAGCCCTTCCCATGCAGATTCATGTGCACCCCTAAGTCATTTTCAAGGCAGAGACAGGTTCAAACCCACATGATAAGGTTATTACCCCAACCACAAACACATTCTTGTGAGAATGAAAGCCCAAGTATGCCCAAAGCCTATGTTTTTCACTCAGTGTTAGGGTGAGAGGGGCAATGAGTTCCTGAGGAGAAAAACTGAAGTTGGAAAGGAAAAATGAAGTACGTGTGTAGGTAAAACAGGTTTGATCCCGCCAGTATGCCCCAGCAGGATGAATATTTTATGGGTAATCAAGTTTACTGAATAAGATAAGGTATGGAAAGATAAAGAATGGAAAATGTAACACTGATTCATTATAATTAAAATACCTAATATAAGGGAATTCTGGGAGGAAATGGACTTTGAGTTGTTGTGCAGGTATTGAAAACACCCATTTGCAGGTTTCTGCCTTATAAAATGTGCAATGTATTTTCAGGTAGAACAAGCCTGTGTCACGGAAAGGATGGCGTCGGTGAGCCTTTGATTCATGTGGACGGAAAGCAGCACATACTTCTCCATCTTCCTTGGGAAAACCTGAATCCAAAAGAAACCCAGTGTAAAAAGGTCAGCCCAACCCAGGAAGTTATCTGCTTTCTAATGGAAACTGGCTGCATTAACTGAACTGTCAGTGCAAAAGAAAAATTGTTTTGGTTTTTTTTTGTTTGGTTTGGTTTGGTTTGGTTTGGTGTGGTGTGGGTTTTATTCTTGTTGTTGCAGCAAAGTCTGACTTAGGATTGACCCCCTATGACATTCTGTGTTGTCCCTGTCATACTGTGCTTGAGTCACCCAAGCATCTGCTCTTGGAGATGGAGCTGAGCCTGGACTATCAAGAGGGAGGGAAAGTCCTATCTTCCCTCTTCCACGACTGCAAGAAAGGTCACATGAAGGTGACACAGACTTACCAAAGCTCAGTCTGGATACGCTCTTGGTCCCCAGCATGGCATGATTTGAACTCGAATCTTCCAGATTTAGGGTAATGTACTTTTAAATATTGCATTATATTTTCACACTGTCAAATCTCTGCTGGGGGAGAATCAATTTCCCACTAGTCACCACCCTGGCAAGAAGTGAACCAGAGGTTTTGAAACAAGGCCTGGAAACAGGACAAACTCCTTGGGCCTAGACTCCGGAGCATGCAGAGGTCTGAATCATCCCTCGGTGGAGTCAAAGGGAACTGAGCCAAGAAGGAGTGGAACAGAAGACTGCGCAGCTGGGCTCGGGCCTGAGGCCCTGTGAGTCCAGACGTGTCTGGGGACAGGTGTTAACTATACTCCGGGTTTTGCTTGCTTTGTCCTCAAGGCTTCGGCATGTTCTGAGGGACCAAGCTCTGTGGTGGGTGCCTGGAAGAAAGCTGTGGAGAACACAAGAAGAGGTGCTCTGTGGTGGCCACGTGGAACAGGGATGCGCAGGGCAGAGAAGTCCTCTCGAGAGCCCCAGAGTTACAGGTGACAGAACTAGAATGGGGAAAAGGACACATTTCTTCAAAAATACCCCAGAAGTAGGACAGTCTAATTCAACAACATCATTTAACAGGATCTTGAGGGGAATGTACTTCCAGCAATTTGATAGGTACGGCTCCTTTCTGATCATGATAATTTAGGATTAAAAACTAAAGCATACCACAATCCCATTTTGTTTGTTTGTTTTTTAATCACAGGCTGGTAAAGGTTTGGAGTATACATACTTGTGGAGGTTACTATAATTAGTCTCTGTTGTAAAAACTACTAGTGCTTTCACATGCCTGGGTCTCCTCTTCTTCCTAAGCATGCAAAAATTTTACACGTAGCCTTTGTGCTGGAGCATGATTACGTGCCTAGATCTACACAATGGAACGTGCACAGAAGATGAACATGCACATGGATGCCAAGGCAGCAGGGGCTAGGGTGCCATCACCAAGGTTTCTTTTCCTTTGTTACAGAGACAGTGAAGGTCACAGGTTGAGGTGGGGTGACAGCATCACCAAAAGAAGGCTCCCTGGGTCCCTGCCACAGCAAACACACTTTACTTTGCATTTATGTAAACAAGAGATGCTCTTCTGTTGTGCTAAACCAGTTAGGTGCTAGAGTTTATTTGTTATGGCAACATATCCTGGCTGGTGTATCCCAGCAAGTACAAACACAATTTACAGGCAAGGAAGTAAGGTTCACACAGAATAAGACATTTACCCGAGGTCCCTTGCCCAAGGTCACATAATCTAGTACTGCAGGAGGCAAGAAGATTCAAATCCAAGCTCTTGTGACTCCAGTGTCAAAACTTTACATTCCATACACATGTCACCACCTTAACATCAACATAAACTTCACCATTGAACACCGACTACCTGCACCTAAGTGCCAGCCCTAAAACTGCAGTCCTGCAGATGAGGAACCAAGATACAAGGAGACAAATAACTTCAAATTTCTTAGTCACTGGGAGTCAAAAATCTAAATTTCTTAACCTGTTTCATATATAATGCTATTTTTATTGCATTTTCTTCTGGTCCCTCTAAGAACTTCTGAATTTATATCCATGATTAAAATAAAACAACAAAAAATAAAATAAAATAAAAAACCAAAATATAGAATATCATTTAAAGGTGTAGATGTAATCATGATTATATGATATTCATACATACACAGTCCCAAGCCAAAAACAACATTTTGGTCAGTGAAGCTCATACACATGACGATGGCTGGTGGCTCCACCAGGTAGCCTAGGTGTGTAGTGGGCTGTACCATCTAGGTTTGTGTAGGGACACTCTAAGATTACAATGAAAATGCCTAATGTCACATTTCTCCGAATGTATCCCTGTCATTAAGTGTCAAATGACTATATGAAAAAAGACTTGAAGAAAATATACCAAATATTCATTATCCATCCTATAAATATTTATGAGTACCTACTGTGCCCCAAGCATTTTTTGGCACAGACACAGAGCATAAAACAGACAATATCTCTGCCCCTCAGCCTGCTTCATCTTCCTGTTCTTCCTTAGGAAAGAAAAAGCAATGGGGAGCTTTTGTTTTCTTCTCTGTATTTTTTTGTATTTTCAACTTTTTCAAAGGTATACTACTTTCCATACACTATCAGAAATTCATCGTAAACCCACCATGCCCAACCTTATCCCATCACACAAATCTGCATTCTCTTCTTTTAAAACCTTTGGGAAAATATTAGTCATGATTAAGAGAGGTCACCTTAAAGACACCTGGTAAGGGAAGAAATTTATAACTGGGATAATCATTCACCTTTTCGTGGTTTATAAGTTATCATTCCTTCCAATAAAATTACCTAAGAGATAGTGATAAAAACTGAGACGGATGAC
This sequence comes from Marmota marmota marmota, assembly GCF_001458135.2. Classification (NCBI taxonomy): domain Eukaryota; kingdom Metazoa; phylum Chordata; class Mammalia; order Rodentia; family Sciuridae; genus Marmota; species Marmota marmota. The sequence continues at coordinate 13,460,117 of NW_026000164.1, read as the reverse complement.
AAGATAAGGTATCATCATGCCTTGCAGACAATAACAGCAACCAGTGATTATATTTTCTGAACCAAATATTGACGTGTGGGTTATGACTACAGGATTATTTATGGAGACAACAGATGCACCATTGAAAAATGGGACGTAGTGCTATCATGTCCACAGAATGGTCATCAGATAGTGAGGATTTTAATTGCCTTTTCTTTCAATCTTAGCTCTCCTATCATCCATAAACTGACAAAATCAGATTCTTCATTTCACCTAAGATAAACTCAAAAGCTCCTCCATCTTCTGCCTTTCCAAAGCATAAAACAGCTGCTATTTCTATTTTATCAATTTGCAAAAGGCACAAAAGAAGAACACCTAAAAGAGGCAAGGACCAGGGGGAACCCCCAGCTCTTCCTCACCCTTCTCCTTGGCTGCGCCTGACAGAAATCTGCCATGATTCCTTTGGACATTAGAGATTTTCCCTGAGCCTACTCCTCACACAGACCACTGGTGAGCTCCAGGCCACAGCATTCTAAGTGTCCCTCCCAGCTGACCCTTCTTGTCCAGGATCTGCAGATTTCTTGCCTTCCCCCCCCTCCCTCCATACACACTTCTTTTGGGCTGCCTTAGAAATTCTAGCTGTTTTTATAACCTTAGCTGCAGACAGCAGTCAAGCAATTGTAGGGAGAGGACACAGAGAGGGAGGGGTGGGAGGAGACTAAGGAGGGGAAATTTTATAGACTGAATATTTGAATTTAAAGGGACATTAAAATTTACTCCAAATTCATCATTTTGTTAATGAAGGATCAGTGTACCTGAGGTTGGCCAAATTCCAACTCCGATTCCTCATCTGCTAATGTAAGATCTACAGGACCTAAGAGTGGATCCTCTTCACCCTTATGTCCCCAGCTGGAATTGGGATCAATAAAAACACTGTTAAATGAAGGAACTGACAATGAGTATAAATAAACTCCGTCACAGAAGTGGAAACAGTGTGCTACACGTTTTGATTCCAGACATAGCTAGAAGTAGATCTGTCCCCAGAAGTGCATGGCCCACGGGTGGGACCTCAGGATCTGGAGCAAGACATGCCCCACGGGGTTGGGCAAGAGCTGGAAAACGGGAGCAGAACTGGCCGCAGAGACGGGAAAGTGGAGACAGGCTGAACACAGTGTCCCTAGAGAACCAGGACACACTGGAGTCAGGGAGACCTTGCAAGAGGTGACAATACAAAGCAGGACAACAGGAGAACCAGAGAAAAGGCAAGTGCCAGCAAAGATGAAGAAGAGATGCTTGTGCCAGAGGAACCAGGGTGAAGGTCCTACCGACACAGGGACTTGGCAAAAGCAGTGGGACGTGGAGTAAGGAGGGCTGTGGAGCTGGTGGGGAAGCAGCCAAAGCAGGGTGCAGGGCCCCTGCCCAGATTCCAAGCAGATCCTCCAAGAAACACTCCCTTAATGAAGCACCTAATATGTAAAACCCTGGAGGGAGGATTCCTATCTGTTTAGATCACTGTGAATGGCAAGTGCCCAGAGCAAAGTCTAGTATGCAGTAGAAGTTTAATAAATACTTCTTGAATAAATAAACACACTGAATGGCGATGTTAGGGTTCAGAAAATGATACCCCAAAGTGAAGGCCACAGAAACAAAGCTTCCCTCATTCCTTTTCCTGCCCTCCACTCCCTCACTCATTCCCAGGAAAGCCACGGAACCACTAATCCACTTCCCTTACAGTGGATTGCAGAAACAAGAACCCATTGTCCCCCAAAGCAGCTACAAAACCTGAAAATATTACTCTCATCTCCTCTCCATCCCTTACTGGGTAAGATTAAAAAATAAAGAAATTTTCTGACCTACTTTGTTTATAGTAAGTCAGAAAACTCCATTCCTAAGGCTGGGGTGTAGCTCTAGTGGTAGAGCTAGAGCTATGTACAAGGCCTGGGTTCAAGCCCCAGCCCCACAAATCAGAGGGGTAAAAAAAGACAAAAGACATTTTAGAAGAGGTCTTGCCCGATAACTGGAAACAAGGAACTCTGTACAGAGCTGTCAAAAAGCATCGGAATAGAAAGACCCTACTACGTTCCTCCATTTGGCCTATTCCCACCAGGTGCTACCCTTTCTGTTCAATTGCATTTTGACACAGCTACCTACATCACCTCAAATCTCCCTAACCTTAGCTTCACTTCTAAGGCTCCCATGTCACATAAAACCTCGGTTAGATAACGGTGTGATGCCTTTCTCTTATCAAGCTGTCTCTGGTTAGAGGAGTATCAGCCATGACTCTTATGAAGAATAAGGAAGGGGATCACACCTTTCTGCCCCGGAGGCAGTTAAAAGGAAGCTTAAGGTATCTATCCCCCTACATCACCTATAGGCCATTTTCCTATCTCCTCACTTCTGCCCATCTTCCTCCAAAGAAAATCCTGCTGTGGGTATTTTAGGCACAAATCAGCATCTGTATAAAAATATACCTATGTCTACCCTATTAGCAGTACGAGAGGGCAGTTAGGAGAAGGTGGCACCCCAAATGGCCTAGAACTTTAAGATTCAAGGGGACCAAGGAAAGGACTAGCATGTTAACAAAGGTCCCTATGACCTTGAAAGACTTCAGGCTGAGAATTCTGGAATATTCTACCCACTCACATAGAATATGTCTCAAAGTTAGAAAAAGGTATTGAAGACTTTAGTGAAGACCAGGAAATCAGAAGCTTAGGTCCCACAGGCAATTTTACACAACTCAAGAAGAGATCTTTGGTACCCATTTTTTCCATTGTAAAACAAGCATAATAATAGTAGGATATCTGTAAAAGTCACTTCTAGGTCACTGGCTAATTAGGGTTTTAATCATATTTTTGTTCCTGTATATGGCCTGAAATGAAGCATCTCTGAGTCTATTATCACTGAGTCTCACTCCAAAGAGCTTGCTAAAGTTCATCTATTCTTTCCTTGAGGGGGACTGGGGGGGACAAGCCTCTTTCTACTACAGAAGCAAAGATTGACTTCAGTGAATAAAGGTCATCTTCACTCTTCGAAGAAGACTCATCACTAGAGTTTCCCTAATTTCCATTCCAAAGCTCCTCCTCTCTAGAATAGGCTACAGAAGTCATGTTAGCTTCTTCGAATCCCATAGCATGGCATATTTTCCAAAGTCACAATGAGACGATTACTACTAGTTACTACTAGTTACTTGAGTAGATTCTCCTATTGGACAGACAACTCCCTGGGACTAGCACTGCGCTCCATTCACTGGGCAGCTCTCATAGCACGGGAGGGCTACTTTGTATTTGCCAGGGTCTCTGTTAAGTGTCTTTTCATTGATTTGTATCGTCTGTGTTTCTATGCATGTGACAGTAACCTCTTCTGCTTTTCTGACTGACTCAGAATCTCCTTGAGTGCAGATAATGGTTCATTTTTTCACTACAGACCCTATAACTATTTAGTTTTGCTATAGCTCTTTTGAAAGTATTCTGAACAGAAATGTAAATTAAATGAGATGGCGGTAAATTATGCCTGTGAAGGGTCAGATGCTAAGTATTCTGAACTTCATGAGCCATAAAGTCCATGTCATCACGATTTAATTCTGCAGTGGTAGCAAAAGCCTACCCCAGATGGAAAGTAAACGAGAAGCTTGCCCACATTTCAATAAAACTTTAGTTATAAAAACAGGCGGTAAGGATTGACGGAGGGACTATAGTTTTCCAAACCCTGCATTTAAGCTTGGAACAAATAAGCAAGCATAAAAAAATAATTTCTTATCATTTGCCAGGCAAAATGAGGAACATTTGGTCCTATGCAAACTCTTAAGGAACGAATTAAGAAACAATAACAACATGATAATAACAAAAAGAAAAGCCAAAGCAACATTGTTCCGTTTATTAGTCATGAGCAATCATTTAACTGTATGTAATGGAATGCAGATACAGCTGACTATATATTTAAATGCATAACTGAAAACAACCTATCAATATGTTGCAGAACCATAAATCCTGCCACCAGAAACTCCAGACTAAAAATCTATTTCCAAAACTTATCCCCAGAAGAAACCACTTCTAGCCTGCTCTTGGGGGCGGGGGGTGGAGAAAGAGGAAGGAGGTGTCAAATAATTACCAAAAATTGTGGGTGGTGAACGCCCACAGGTTAGGAATAACATAATCAACAATGCAAAAAGAAAAAGAAAGTCAGGTCTCCCAATCCCAAAAAGGTATCAAAAAAGGGTCCTAGATGCCAAATTTCAGTGCATAAAAAAGGAAAAGGAGGCCCTAATATTTATAACTACATTTTTTTGTTGTTATAAGTTAGAACAAAAAGAATGGAACTCCTCTTGTACTCACCTGCCGTCTGAGGACTCTGACAATGACCTTGTGCACCTGTTTTGGGTCCTGCAGCTTCTGCAAAAGAGATCCATCCAGCCCCTACTCATCCTTCTAAGACAGCCAGAAGCACTCACACACACAGAGACGTGACTGGTATACCACACACATGCACCCCTGAAAGCTGGCTGTTCTGTGCTCAGGATAAGCATCTAACTCCTCCCCAGGAGGTCCCTAAATAATAAACCAAGTTTAACTTGAGTGGTCTGACTACTGAGAAGAAGAGAAAGGAATAGACAGGTAGCTCTGCCAAAAGATAACAAAGGCTGCAAACAGATCCCCAGGAACCTGGAGTCAGTTTAAATGGCACCAGGATACTCACGGACACAGACATTCTCTGGCGCTAGACACTGGCCCGGAAAGTGGATTAGCCGGGCAGATGGCATTAGCCTCGGAGCGGGAGCCCTGGGAGGGTCAGCCAGGGCCCTTTACATAGTCAAGAACACTGCACAATGTCCAAGGCCCTGCAGCCACTCTGTCCCCAAGGAGCCAGCCGCACACACTTCCTGCAGACAGTTGAGTCCACCATTGCCACAGGGACTGAGAAGCAGGAGGTGGGGAGTGGAAAGACTTAGAAATGGGTCTTAAAGGCTGAGTCAGTTCATGGCGAGGCTGACAGAATGCGTAATTAATTTGTGTCCCACTCTTTTTGACCTTGATTCAATTCTTTTTGTTCCTTTTCAGATTCAAAGCCCACGGTGGACAGAGGGCACAAACAGGAAGGGCAATGATACTATTACTGGGATATAAAAGGCAGAAGTCCCCTCTATCACCCAGGTCACAGGCAATTCAATTGTGGGAGCTAAGACAACAGAAACATCAGTATCAGTGTTGTCACAACAGCTCCAAGAGCAAATCCCTCCAGCTCCTGCAATACAGCCCCAAATCAGTGGAAGACAAATGAGAAAGTGACAGGAGGGTATCCAATCCCAATGAAATGGGGCAATCAGCATCTCTGCTCTAACACTAAAGAGGAGGAGGAAGAGGAGGAGAAGGACTTGTTTTCACAAAAGGGAAACCTTGTCAGTGAGGATGAGTGAGAACAATGAGAGAGTCTAGAATCCCCGAGGGCATGGAGGGTCTGTGCGGAAGGCTGGGAGATGTTGTGAGCCAGGGCAAGTGTGCTGTGCTGTACTTCCAGGGATAGCCACCTTGCTGATCCAGACAGGGCAAGAAGAGGGGTAACAGGACATCCCAGGCACCATTGACTTTTCCCCATTCGCGAGCTGCTACCTCACACCCACAACCCCCGGAAATGCTCCAATGGGAGGAAGGATGTCCAGCCCCCAGGATCCCCTACTTGGGCCTTATGTCTACTCCTCCTGTGGCTGGAGGGTGTAACAAACATGACCTCTAGAAGAGGATCACCACCTTTGGGTCCCGTTGTATTTTTCAAAAGGACATTTTAGACAGAAGCAGGTAAGAGGACAGAGGCTGAGACTGCCTGACAAGCAGCTCAGGATTTCCCACCCACCTGTCTGAGATCACTCACCAGGCTGAGGCACAGCACAGAATGTCTCTTTTACCCTTTTTATCTGGAGCTGTCCCCGTGTGACCTCCGCCACAACCCCCACCTCTCACCTTGGGGCACCTGCCTCAAATAACTTTCCTTGCGTTGCCATTCACCTCATGGATAATCGATAGCATGTCAAGCTGATGCTAAGAAAAGAACAAGGTGCTTAGACGTGTGCGTACTATAAATAGACCCACGACGTGACCAGCATTTGCCAACTTTTGAGCAAAGAAAGGCAGAGACAGAAACAGCAGCGGCAGCAGCTTCCCCTGGGTCCTTGGGAGAGCTGGCGTCACTCTGCAGCCAGGGGACTTCTAGAGGCTTCCACAAACAGCCTCAGGGAGGGTGCCTGGCCCCTTTAGGGAACAAAATTAAAAACATCACACATGCTGGGACTTTAGGCTTGCCCGGCAGATGTGGCATCAAAACTCAAATAGCTCCTACTTTAAAACACTTACCTTCTTCCTCCAGTGAAGTCTTTATCTCTATAGGTTTTAGGTACTTTGTTTCATAATTTTGCTCTCAGGAATATTTCCAAGTATTTACCTACATAGGCTCACACAATTCAATGTGTAATCCATACCTAAGCGGACTGTAAATTAGGTTTGTGGTTAGACCACGTAGGTACAAAGAAGAGGAATAAAATAAGGTCTCCAGTCCATGTTGAATTAATCTCTTACTACCAGTAGGGAGAAAAAAATCACAATAGGAAAAATTACAAAGGTAAAAGTTTTGAAGATTCAAGGCTTTTTGTTTTGTTTGTTTTTCAAGACTTCCCACTGAGTTCTCACCAAAAAAGGGAATGAGCCCATGGGGAGACTTAGATGGGGAGAGCAACTTCCCACCCACGCCTGCTTTCCAATATGGTGTCAAGATGGCTGCCTTCAGTATGGGGCAGGGAGAGGAACAGGAAAGTGAGGTTTTCTGACTTGAAAATTACTCCTATGTCCAGGTTGTGATCTTGGGCTTTGCTACTCACACGTGGAGCACCCTGGAAACACGTTGCCCTGAACATCTTAAGAGGACACTGAATTGCCAAATAAACCACAAGTCCGATCAGCAAAATACTGTAACTGCACACCCCCTAAGATAACCCCAACTTCCCAAAGCTCCACCCACAAGAGAGGACTGTGAAGGTTGCCCAGGAGCAGAAAGGTCCCCGTGTCCCCTGTGTCTATTGAGGATATGGATTGGAGAACGATGAGTGAGAAAGAGACTGGACGGAACCTGAGTGACTGAGCAAGTCCTTGAAGCTTGCAAGAGGAGGTCGGTCATGGACGGTTCTTAAAAGAGGTATATTTTGAGCCTGACGTGGCCCCAGCACAACAGTTAAACAAAATAAATGGCTTTTCCTTACTCAGGCATCAACAATAACTGACACAGAAGAATCTAAGCTGAGAAGGCATCAGAAGCCACAGTGTACATATATCACAAATAAACCTGCTTCCCGCAGAGACTTTAATAACCCAACAGAGAGGAGATCTCTCCCCTGTTTCCACGCGGTAGATCTCATCAATAATCCAGACAGGAGATAATATGCCAAGACCTGCTGTGCCCTCCCAGCCGAGCGTGACCTCACAGGTTCCTGGTTATCACTCTCTGAGTTCACGCCTGGGAAATGATGGAAATACATCTCCAGCGGCAGAGCCCTTTTCTGATTCATTTGTAAGCTACACTAATAATCCCATGATGCAAACACAGGGGGAACAAAATCTTTCGGGAACTGTCAGAAAGGTTATTTTTGCAAGACATAAGGGAATGATTATAATGATTTATTAAAACCTTACAATGTGAGAAAGTCAGATCGGCAAACAAAATCCAATTAAGGAATTCGCCAAATAAAAGGGAATTGAACTCCTCCAGCTTGGAGTTGACAAAGGAGCCATTCAGGAAAGAGCTTTATATGCTAAACTTAGCAGGGCAAACCTAGTTATTTTCCATGCGGTGCTGTTCTTTAAAGAGCTATTTAACTTTATCCATCTGTAGGATCTAAAAGACTAAGTACTTAGACTTGTGAATTAAAAAAAAAAAAATTCAACTCCAATTTAAAATGAATTTGCCTGAGAACCTACATTGTATGGATTGGAGTTGATTAATGCAGTGTTCATAAGGCCAATTCCTCAACATATTACCCTCCCTCCCCTTCCCAAAGCCTCCTCTTAACCATACAAGACCTAAAAAAACCCATACAAGACCTTAACCATACAACCCTAAAACCAACCAACCCCTCCACTTTTATTCAACTCCTCCAAACGTATTTATCAGCCTCTTCCTCTCTCAACCATTTGGGCTCTGTACACTTTGGACAGAGTTTTTCTGTTTTTGTTTTTGTTTTTATTCATATATAACCTGTTATTTTAAGATTTTCCTTTTGTATTTGTTGATTCTCTGGAATTTCTCCATAAACATTCTCCCAGATCTAAAAATATCTCCCAGACAATTGAATGAAGACTGTCCTTGACTTTTCCGACAGCCTTCACCCTGGGTTCCCACAGTGCTTTCTGTTCCACATAACACTGTGTTCATTTCCGCACCCTTGGTCCTAGGGCGTCCCCTCCCAGCTCCAGGGAAACCTCTCCCCAAAGCCCCCGACTCCAGCCAGGGCTCGGGACCTCTTAGCCTTTCTCAGTGCATCTCTGCAGCTCGGCAGAGCACTTCTTCCTTTCCACCAGTCCTCCTCCTTTGACATCTGCGCAGGACTCCTCCCTGGTTTTCCTGTGCCCTCTCCTTTTCGGGCACCCCGTCTTCCCAGTCCCTAACTGGTGGAGCTAGCTGGGATCCCAAGTTCAGCTCTTCTCTCTAATCCTCATGGTTTCTCCACAAACCGTCCATTTTTGTGTCCCAGCTTCTCCTTCATGACAAGGAGTCCCAGCGTTTGCTCTGTCAGACCTTTCTCCATTTTTGTGTCCCAGCTTCTCCTTCATGACAAGGAGTCCCAGCGTTTGCTCTGTCAGACCTTTCTCCTGACCAACGAGAAATGAAAAGTCACATCTGAAGTGCCCCAAACTGTACCCACTGTCTACCCCTTGACACCTGTCTCTCCCACTGCACCTCCTAATGGAGAAGACTCAGTCAAGTCAGAGCTTGGATACCAGCTCCAGACTGCCCCATGCCTCACCTGCAGGCAGTCACTAAAGCCAGCAGACCTCTTCCCCCCACCCC